>NW_027499622.1:0-96005 GCF_021521415.1 Bidens hawaiensis | reverse complement strand
AAATGATGAACAACCATATTAAAAGATACTTGCCATTAAACAACTATTAAACATTCAACAACCATTACACATCCATAAAACATTAGTCAGATGACAACTTAAAACATCCATAAAGTCAACAACTTAAAAGCTACAAAAAAATCAAACAGTAGCCATATAACATTAATTAGCAACATTTTTCATGCATGATCTCTTGTTGTGACCCTTTTGACCACATGTCCCATAAGTACTGGATCCTTTTGGCCTTGACTTTCTCATTGCCTTAGCTTTCTGACCTTCACCCTCCACAAACCTTCCCAATGCCCTTTGCATTAACCTTTGACTTTTTTCCCTTGAACCACCATCTTCCCTCTCCACTGTTGACTTTTTTCCTTGATTTCTTTGGTCTTCAAGTTTGATTTTTGAATTTAGGAGTTGTAATATGTATTGGGACTTGTGATGTGGGCCACATACTCATACCATTGATAGGATACACTTTGTAGCTGTACACTGCCTTCCACCTATCTATTGTGTAAATTGGGTTGACAAATGTTTCTGGCCTGCCAACAGTTCTATCATGTGCACCCTTCACCCAAATACTTGCCACCACATGTCTGCAAGGTATCCCAGTTATCTCCCATCTCCTGCATGCACATGTATTTGTGGTCATGTTCACTACACTGATCACCATTTGGTCCTGTGACCTGATAATGATCCTCACCATTCCAATGCATAGAGTACCTATCATCCAAATATGTAAAGCATTCACACATGTAGAAATTGACATACAACTCACCTGCTTGCTTCTTTCTTCGCTGACCCCATCATTTTTGTAGCATATGGTGTTAGTAACCCTGATGACCTATCAATTACCTTCAACACATTAACAATCTTCCTCATCATATATTCTCTGATGTATTCCAGCAAAGTGATAATAGGCTTGTCCTTTCTATCTACCAGCTTTGAATTAAAGCATTCACACATGTTATTGGTCAACACATCAAACATTGCTCTACCTATTATAACAAAACATTTAAAACATCAGATTAAGGACAAAAATTGAAAGTTATGAAAGAATAAAGGATAAAAATTGAAAACTTACCAGTAAAGTGTGACCTTGATCATGTTTCTGGTGGGATCTTAGATACCCAAAGATGTGCCCTTTTGTTTAACTTTTTTAGGTTGTTCATCTCTCTCTCAAAGTGTGTAGGTGTTGTACATCTGGCCAGCTTCCAAAGAGTATCCCTGTAAAGCTTGCCTTTGAAGAGAGTTCTTAGGTTATCTTCAATGCGCCTAACACAAAACCTATGCTCTGCAGAAGGAAACAACTTATCTACAGCTTGTATAAGACCCTTTTTCCTGTCACGCATAAAGGTAAACTTAGATCTGTTGTTCAAGTCAACGCGGACCGACCCGAATAGGACCCGGTATGAGTTACACCGAGGGTAACGGAATATTAAACCCACTTAATTGTTAACTGGGCCGACACAATCAATTAGAATGTTAAGATGATGGACTAGGCTTTAATTTGGTGATTGGGCTTAAACCCATTGGGTTTAAAATGTTTAAACCCTAATTATATTTAATATATATATAATAAGATAATATTATTATAAGGGAGATCATCTTATTAACCAAAAACCCTAGCCGCTATCCTTACTAATTCCGGCAGCCGTCACCTCCGGCCACCGGACATCCGGCCACCACCCACCTGCTACAAACACCACCGCCGGCCTTTATAAGTCTCCGGTACCGTCAGCCGAAAGTTGCAGTTCGTTTTCCGGCAACCTTAGGGAGATTCCGGGAATCCCGTTTTATCGGCGAACTCTAGTTCCGGCCATTTATGTTTTGTTTGGTAGCTGCTGTTGCCCGGCGACTTCGGTTACTGTCTGCTCACCGTTACTCCACCAAAGGACCACCACCCCAACTACTGTACCACCGGACCACCATCCCGCAGCCGCTGTTCCTTCGCCGGACCGCTGTTGTCGTTCCGCCGGACCACCGCGCCGCCAGATCTGTTTGTGTCGATTCACCTAGCTTCATCCGTTAGCTCTCGGTGTCTCTTCCCGGTTACGATAACCGAGGTATAAATATTTAACCTGTCACACCCTCAAAATCCACTAACGGAGTTTTACCGTCAGAGGGTGTGAACTAACAGGATCGGAATCATTAGTTATAATCAAACATCATAAGTAAAGTTTTCAAACCACGAAACATTTAAGTGTAAATGAGTGCGGAAGCGTAAAATCATAAACCAAGTGTTGCGTCACGCAGGACGACTTAAAACCCAATTAATAACAGTTTAAAAACGAGTTTGCAAAAACGATAGAGTTCAGTGTAATGCATGTTCCTATACCGCGTGCCCGCCTCGGCTACCTGAGAATAACATACTAAAAGTGTCAACACGGGGTTGGTGAGTTCACAAGTTTATATAAATAAAGCGTTTGCGTTTGCGTTTGCGTTTTGCGTTTTGCTTTTGCGTTTTGCGTTTTGCTTTTGCGTTACCAGATAATGTTAAATCAATTATATATCTATAGGTAGCTAGCCTATAAAACAAGTATTACTAAGTGTTCGACACCGAAGCTGACTGTTTATCAATTGCGTTGCCACCATGTCTATCCAGACCATGGAAAATGTTTTAGCCAAGATTACACCCGCTCGACCTCCAGCCGAGTTTAGCGTTGGGTGGGGTTTGTCAAACCCAGTAGTACTACTCAACAGTGACTCGCTATTATCCAAATATTAAACGGTTCGATGTTATGAAGGACTTTAGTTGGTTCGCTTGCCACTTAGCCTTACAAGTGATATATAATTAATAACAACATCTAAAGCATTTTGGAGTATGTTATCTCCCCAAGTAAAAAGCGTTTAAAAGAGTAAAAAGGGGAACGTGAAACTCACTGTTTGCGAAGAATTCAAAAACAAGTCAACCAAGAGATGCGCGTCACAGAAAATCCTCACTGGCGTTCTAAAACAAGAATTGGATTTTCTAAGTGTTGGAACTATTATTGAGTCTCTAGACTCGGCACATAATACCTATGCATAAGATACGTTTCGTGTTTTGTTTGTGAATTGTGTGTGACTCAACAAACACATTGGTGATACGTTACATGTGTGAACAACTACTTACGTGTCAAGTAGTAATATTGTACATTACTAGCAATCATTCCCCACAAGGGCAATTTAGTCAAAAATATGACAATTATCTAGCAACAAGCACGTTTCATGTATTTTCATATAGTTCAGCAGCTAGTTCTATTAGGACAGATTTCTACTTGAAAGATTACTCTATTCAACAGATCATAACATATCAAATAATTCACCAAAAATCGTCACAAAAGCATACATGAGTTAGGTTTCCAGAACTATTTTTATTGTATTTTTATTCCACATAGATTTCTCACAATGGTCAAAAAATTACAGTAAACTCACAGCAGTCAGAATCATGCGCAACAGAATGTTATTTGTTATTTCCGTTAAATGAAAAATCCAATTAATGCAAGACCAATTGGGTTAGGTTCCTAACTCAATGTATTTTCTTCCAGAAGTGGAACCAACCCATTTGGTCTTGTAGTTTATGAGATATCTTAGTCGCAAAACAGCCTAACAGCAGGTCTCCCAAATCAGCCTTGCACAACAGTTTTGTAAAATAATAAAAACAGACTTTTATACGTCCAAAAATTACAAACTCGGACTTTTCTGAAACTAGACTCGACCTAGTATATTATAGAATCAACAATCGCAACAAAACATAATATTAACATCGGGTTACAGTCGACCAAACACGAATTCAATAATCTGTCCAGCATCAGTTTTCATCAAAACTCAATAAACAATTAACCTATGAACTAACAATCATGCATGTAACCCTAAATCATCAACAAACAACATATTTAACACTTAGGGTTTATGTTTACAGGTTTAATCATACAATTAAATGATAAAATAAATTAGATATGAAGCTTATTTACCTAGTTATCACATTGGATCCTTCAACAACCTTGTAAACAACTTTTATGTGTATGTGTGTGTTTGGTAATCGGTCGATCCAAGGGGGAGGGGTGCTGCCGTCGCAGGTGGTAGAGGGAGAGGGAGAAGAGGGTTAGGGTTTATGGTTAAGGTTGTTTATATATTAATTAAATAAATGACAAGTTACAACTAGCACCCTCAACTTCTATTTTGTATAATTCTAGCATAAAACATAAATCACCTCCATAATATAATGACATGCATACAAGTACACATTTATACATATAAACGTAACACATAATTATATCAAGTACTTGTTTATAATATTCATCGTTTGTTCACCAATGGTTTGAGTCGACTCGTGTGTGTTTCGGTGAAATTCGGAAAGACTACTTGTGTAGTGATTGTCATGCGTCATTTAAACCCTAGTGATATGCGTTATGGTTCGTGTGATCTTAAATTTGAATTAACGGAGTTCGGATTAACGGAGTTAACCTGAAGTTGACGAGTGTCACATCATTCCCATGTTGAAAGAATTTTCGTCCCGAAAATTTGAGTCAAGTCGTGATGGGTGTCTGAAAAAGCAAGAAAAATTTTCAGTTTGTCATATCATCCCATAGTAGAAAGAAATTTCGTCCTGAAATTTAATTCATACCTCTGGTGATTTCTGACGGTTTGCCGGCTTTCGCGGTTTTCGGTGTTTGGTCAACCCTTCAAAAAGGTGATGATACTTTTTCATCATTTGGTCCTCGCGTTCCCAATGGTACTCCTGTTCACGTCTCGAGTTCCAATGAACCTTAACGATTGGAATTTTGCTGTGTTTGAGTGTTTTAGTTTCCCAATCCAAAACTTCGACTGGTTCTTCGATGAAGCGTAGCTGTTCATCAACTTGCAACTCGTCCAAAGGGACTTCTTGGGTTTCGTCAGAAAGGCATTTCTTCAAGTTGGATACATGGAAAACGTTATGTACGCCACTGAGTTCTGTTGGTAAATCCAATCGGTATGCTACCGGACCAACGCGTTCGGTTATCTGGTATGGGCCAACGTATCGTGGATTGAGTTTGTTTCGCTTTCCGAAGCGAACCACAACTTCCCAAGGTGAGACTTTGAGCAATACTTGGTCGTTCACTTGAAATTCAAGAGGCTATCGGCGCTTGTCGGCGTAACTCTTTTGGCGATCTCGTGCTGCTGCCATGCGGTTTCGGATTTGACAATCTTTTCAGAGGTTTCAAGTACTAGTTCTGGACCAGTGATTTGGCTATCACCCACCTCTGCCCAGCAGAGAGGTGATGGACACTTCCATCCGTACAACGCTTCAAACGGCGCTGCTTTAATGCTTGCGTGGTAGCTGTTATTATACGAAAACTCTACCAAAGGTAAGTGAGGTTCCCAACCTTTTCCGAAGTCCAACACGCAGGCATGCAACATGTCCTCCAAGGTCTGAATGGTGCGCTCACTTTGCCCATCCGTTTGAGGATGGTATGCTGTGCTCATATCAAGGCGGGTGCCTAGTGAACTCTGTAGTGACTTCCAGAAGTGCGAAGTGAAACGGGAATCTCGATCAGATATGATTAAGACAGGCACTTCGTGTCTAGACACTACTTCTTTCATGTAGATGCGAGTCAGTCTTTCCATCTTGTCCGATTCCTTGGTTGCTAAGAAGTGTGCGGACTTAGTCAACAGATCAGCGATCACCCAGATGGTATCGCATCCCGTCGGTGTTTTGGGTAATCCCGTGATAAAATCCATTGAAATGTGTTCCCATTTCCACGTTGGAAGTTCCGGTTGCTTTAGCAGACCAGATGGTTTCTGATATTCTATTTTGACTCTTGCACAAGTCAAGCATTTGCTCACATAGGTGGCAATGTCGGCTTTCATGTTTGGCCACCAGTAAAGTGCCTTTAGGTCATGGTACATTTTATCTGAGCAAGGGTGGATTGAATATCGGGACTTGTGTGCTTTGTCCATCACTAGAGTTCTCAACTCTCCGTATCGAGGGACCCAAATCCGGTTTTTGAAATATCGGACCCCGTCCGATATGGTTTCAAGTTGCTTGTTCATGCCCCGCATAAGTTCTGATGGGAGATTGTCGTCTTTCAAGGCTTCGAGTTGCGCATCGCGAACCTGATCGGGTAAGTTGGTGTGAATCGTGAGTTGTAATGCTCGCACTCGCCTAGGTTTATTGGTTTCTTTGCTGCTGTGAGAATCGGCCACTACATTGGCCTTGCCAGGGTGGTACTTGATTGCACAATCATAATCCTTAAGCAGCTCGACCCAACGATGCTGTCGCATGTTCAGCTCCTTCTGATCGTAGATATGTTGGAGACTCTTGTGGTCGGTGTAAATGGTAAACTTGGTACCGTACAAGTAATGCCTCCATATCTTAAGAGCAAATACCACAGCTCCGAGTTCCAAGTCATGGGTCGTGTAGTTCTTCTTGTGAATCCGTAGTTGTCGAGAGGCATAGGCTATAACTTTCTCGAGTTGCATCAGCATGCAACCGAGACCTTGTATCGATGCGTCACAATGTACCTCAAAATTTTCTGTTCCCTCGGGAAGGGCTAGGATAGGGGCGCGACAGAGTTTGGTTTTCAACAGTTGGAAAGCGGATTCTTGCGCGTCACCCCAATTTTACTTAGTACCCTTGTGAGTCAAAGCGGTGAGGGGTTGAGCAATCTTTGAAAATCCTTCGATTAAACGTCGGTAGTAGCCAGCCAGTCCTAGGAATTGTCGCACCTCAGTCAAAGTCTTAGGTGCTTCCCAGTTTTTAATGGCCTCTACTTTACCGGGATCGACATGGATACCATTCTCATTGATCACATGTCCTAAGAAATGGACCTTGCGAAGCCAAAATTCGCATTTCGAGAGTTTAGCGTACAGTTGTTCCTTCTTTAGTAATTCTAGGATCAACCTCAAGTGTACTTCGTGGTCGATCTTGTTCTTGGAGTAAACGAGGATATCATCTATGAAAAAAAATAACAAACTTGTCGAGGTACGCCTTGCATACTCTGTTCATGAGATCCATAAATACAGCTGGTGCGTTGGTTAAGCCAAAAGGCATAACCGAAAACTCGTAGTGACCATACCGAGTTCTGAAAGCCGTCTTTGAAATATCTTCTTCGCGCACTCTTAATTGATGGTAACCAGATCTCAGATCGATCTTCGAGTAGTAACTTGATCCTTGTAGCTGGTCGAACAGATCATCAATTCGGGGTAAGGGATAACGGTTCTTGATCGTCACCTTGTTCAGCTCTCGGTAGTCGATGCACATGCGGAAAGTCCCGTCCTTCTTTCGGAAAAATAAGACAGGGGCTCCCCATAGTGATGAGCTAGGTCGGATAAAACCCTTATCCAACAAATCATGCAATTGAGTGGACAACTCCTGAAGCTCTGCCGGTGCGAGCTGATACGGGGCTCGTGCTATGGGTGCTGCACCGGTGGTCAATTCGATTTGGAATTCGACTTGTTGAATAGGTGGGAGTCCAGGCAAATCCTCCGGTAAGACTTCTGGAAAATCTCGCACAATCGGTATGTCTTCGATTTGTTTCTCCTCCGCGAGTTTCTCGACAATATGGGCTAAAATCGCCGGATGACCCTTTCATAAATATTTCTGCGCCTTCATGAGGGTGATGACGCTGGTGGTCATGCCGCTCTTCTCGCCCTGGATCGAAATGATCTCGCCGGAAGGGGTAGTGATGTGGACTATCTTGTCGTGACATATAATCTCCGCTCGATTCTCGGATAGCCAGTCCATTCCGACAACGACATCGAAACTACCCAGTGTAAAAGGTATGAGGTCGATATCAAAAGTATGACCTGACAGTTTCAACTTACATCCCGCAAGTACATAAGTTGTTTCTACAGACTTACCGTCAGCTAATTCGACAGGGAACTTAGAATCTAACGGGGTTGGAGTTAAGTCTAAGAGTTTACTAAAGGCTTTCGATACAAAACTCCTATCAGCTCCAGTGTCAAACAAAACAGAAGCAAAACAGTCGTTCACAGGAAACTTACCAGTAACCACATAAGGATCGTTGCGGACCTGGCCCGACCCAATGACGAAAGCTCTACCTTTACCACTGCTTCCGCCACCGCTGCTGCCTCCATTGTTCTCATTCTGCTTTAGTTTGGGGCAATCCTTCTTGAAATGACCCTCTCGACCACACTCGAAACACCCTTTAGTTGCCGTAGGTTGTTTAGGAGCACCCCTTGCCGCTAGGTCTCCCCTACATTCCTTGGCCTGATGACCCATTTTTCCGCATCTCAAACACTTGATACGGTCGCATGGCCCAGCATGGTGATAGTTTCATTTGTTGCATTTCGGGTGTTTCCCAGCATAGCCGCTCGAACCCTGTCCGCCACCGTTGTTGTTATTGTTGGAACCTGATTGTTGAAGTTCCGAACGAGTTCGGGCTTACGGTAGTGTTGTTGCTGTGGGGGGTTCGATGATGAGGACCTGGTGTTGTCAAATTTCCTCTTTCCATTGCTCGGGTTGTTGTTGTTGTTGTCAGTGCTTGAGTTGTCTCGGGTTTTAGAGGTGGAACCTCTAGGTGGTAACGCACCTTGTGATACTGCTTGGTCTGTCAGTTTATGGGCTATTCGGATCGCTTGCTGAATCGTAGCAAGTTTGGAAGACGTCACCATACCCTGAATTTGTGGTACCAACCCATCGATATACATCTCGATTCTCTTACTCGGCAGTTCTACCATCCGTGGACACATTACTGCTAGCTCATGGGAACGGGTGGTGTAGGCTTCAATCTCGGAACCCACCATTTTCAACGACCAAAACTCAGATTCCAACTTCGCGATTTCCTCTCTAGGACAATACTCTTCCCGCATCATATTCTTGAACTCTTCCCAGTTCATAGCATTCGCCCATTCCAATCCAAGAATTTGCACATTGGAGTTCCACCAAGTGAGAGCAGAATCTTCCAGTGTTCCAACAGCAAATTTGACCCTACTGGCGGGTGGACAGTTACACATTTCGAAAGCTGACTCGGCCTTCTCAGCCCAACGCAGGAAACCTATGGCTCCCTTAGTGCCCTTAAGCGAAGTGGGCTTGCAATCTAGGTAGTTCTTGAAAGTACACGTTCCAGCTGTACCTCCGGCTTGATTTTGAACATGTGCGGCTAGAGCGGCCGCCGCATGGTCATCCAGTAGAGCTTGGATTTCTGCTGCGGTCATGTTGAGCTAGAGCTACCGCGACCACGTCCAGCGTTTCTTCCAGACATCTCCCTTCCATCTAGGTGTTATCATCCTGAGATGTCGTCGCCTGAGGACACGTCCGAGTGTGCATCCTCCTCAGTATCTTCCTCGGGTTCTTCCTCAGGTTCTTCCTCAGGTTCTGCTGCGTTCTGAGCAATTTGTGTCTGTAAGATATCGCATCGCTCTAGAGCTATCTCTGTCCGGGATCTCGCCACAAGGAGTTGCTCTTGCAGATCGATCATCTCTGCTTGCATTTTTCTCATAATCTTCATCTGCTGCTCATTAGTATCCTGCATTTCCCTCATAGCCGCTGTCAGGTGGGAAATTTCTTCCCTAGCCTCGGTTCCATCTCTTATCAATCCGGAAACGTTCGCTCTCGCCGAGCGCATAAAACCGGCGTCACGTTCTAAACAAGAAACAACAGCTGCGAGAACTCGCTCTGTAGATTCGGTTATGGGTGGTAGGGTGTTGGGGTAAGCAGGGCGGCTCGGGTGAGGTAGTGGGGGAACTTGTTCGCGATAAACCATACGCCGGATCAGACTCGGGTACCAATCCCAGCTAACGTCGTCGTCGTACATGCCTCCAGATAGGCGATACCTCTTCGGTGCAGGGGCTTCTAGTTCAGGGACTACTCGAGGTGGCGACGAGATAGGTAGCTGCGGTTCCTTTCCATGAGCATTAGTCATCTGGTCGGATGATGATGATGATGGTGGCGTCGACATCCATACAGGATAAGTCGTGTATGCGCGAGTATGAGTGGATGAGGTAAAGAGATGAGATAACAAAAGACTAAACAAAATATATATGCAGTGCGTATAATTATAACTAATGGGTCGTTGCGGTTATAGTCTAGTATGCATGCAATTCTAGTTCGCTATAACCAATGGCTCTGATACCAATCTGTCACACCCTCAAAATCCACTAACGGAGCATTGTCCTTTCTATCTACCAGCTTTTAATTAAAGCATTCACACATGTTATTGGTCAACACATCAAACATTGCTCTATCTATTATAACAAAACATTTAAAACATCATATTAAGGACAAAAATTGAAAGTTATTAAAGAATAAAGGATAAAAATTGAAAACTTACCAGTAAAGTGTGACCTTGATCATGTTTCTGGTGGGATCTTAGATACCCAAAGATGTGCCCTTTTGTTTAACTTTTTTAGGTTGTTCATCTCTCTCTCAAAGTTTGTAGGTGTTGTACATCTGGCCAGCTTCCAAAGAGTATCCCTGTAAAGCTTGCCTTTGAAGAGAGTTCTTAGGTTATCTTCAATGCGCCTAACACAAAACCTATGCTCTGCAGAAGGAAACAACTTATCTACAGCTTGTATAAGACCCTTTTTCCTGTCACGCATAAAGGTAAACTTAGATCTGTTGTTCAAATCCAACTCATCACCAAGGCATTCCAAGAACCATTCCCAATAGTTCATTGTTTCAGCTTCAACTACAACATATGCAACAGGGTAGTATCAATTGTTTGGGTCTAGAGCAACTATTGTTAAAAGTTGACCAGGCCAAGCACTTTAAAGGAAAGCCCCATCCAGTCCCAAGAGATCCCTACCAATTGCTTTGAACCCCTTTTCAAAGACCCCAAGCAAACATATATCCTCTTGAATTGTATTGTCTCAGATGTTGGATCTGTGCATTCTTCTAATTCAAGCTTCACTGATTAGTCATCTTCAACTCTTCAATATAATCCCTCAATAACCCATATTGGCCTATGAAATTTCCATTTATATGTTCCTTGGCCAACATCTTTGCCCTGTAAACTTTCATGTCAGACACACCAACTTCAAACCTCCTTTGAAACCTTTCTTTGATAGATTTAACTTTTAGCTTTGGTGTTGGAATATATGGTCGGTTCGGGTCAAGTCAACGCGGACCGACCCGAATAGGACCCGGTATGAGTTACACCGAGGGTAACGGAATATTAAACCCACTTAATTGTTAACTGGGCCGACACAATCAATTAGAATGTTAAGATGATGGACTAGGCTTTAATTTGGTGATTGGGCTTAAAGCCCATTGGGTTTAAAATGTTTAAACCCTAATTATATTTAATATATATATAATAAGATAATATTATTATAAGGGAGATCATCTTATTAACCAAAAACCCTAGCCGCTATCCTTACTAATTCCGGCAGTCGTCACCTCCGGCCACCGGACATCCGGCCACCACCCACCTGCTACAAACACCACCGCCGGCCTTTATAAGTCTCCGGTACCGTCAGCCGCAAGTTGCAGTTCGTTTTCCGGCAACCTTAGGGAGATTCCGGGAATCCCGTTTTATCGGCGAACTCTAGTTCCGGCCATTTATGTTTTGTTTGGTAGCTGCTGTTGCCCGGCGACTTCGGTTACTGTTTGCTCACCGTTACTCCACCAAAGGACCACCACCGCAACTACTGTACCACCGGACCACCATCCCGCAGCCGCTGTTCCTTCGCCGGACCGCTGTTGTCGTTCCGCCGGACCACCGCGCCGCCAGATCTGTTTGTGTCGATTCACCTAGCTTCATCCGTTAGCTCTCGGTGTCTCTTCCCGGTTACGATAACCGAGGTATAAAGATTTAACCTGTCACACCCTCAAAATCCACTAACGGAGTTTTACCGTCAGAGGGTGTGAACTAACAGGATCGGAATCATTAGTTATAATCAAACATCATAAGTAAAGTTTTCAAACCACGAAACATTAAAGTGTAAATGAGTGCGGAAGCGTAAAATCATAAACCAAGTGTTGCGTCACGCAGGACGACTTAAAACCCAATTAATAACAGTTTAAAAACGAGTTTGCAAAAACAATAGAGTTCAGTGTAATGCATGTTCCTATACCGCGTGCCCGCCTCAGCTACCTGAGAATAACATACTAAAAGTGTCAACACGGGGTTGGTGAGTTCACAAGTTTATATAAATAAAGCGTTTGCGTTTGCGTTTGCGTTTTGCGTTTTGCGTTTGCGTTTTGCGTTTTGCGTTTTGCGTTTTGCGTTTGCGTTACCAGATAATGTTAAATCAATTATATATCTATAGGAAGCTAGCCTATAAAACAAGTATTACTAAGTGTTCGACACCGAAGCTGACTGTTTATCAATTGCGTTGCCACCATGTCTATCCAGACCATGGAAAATATGTTAGCCAAGATTACACCCGCTCGACCTCCAGCCGAGTTTAGCGTTGGGTGGGGTTTGTCAAACCCAGTAGTACTACTCAACAGTGACTCGCTATTATCCAAATATTAAACGGTTCGATGTTATGAAGGACTTTAGTTGGTTCGCTTGCCACTTAGCCTTACAAGTGATATATAATTAATAACAACATCTAAAGCGTTTTGGAGTATGTTATCTCCCCAAGTAAAAAGCGTTTAAAAGAGTAAAAAGGGGAACGTGAAACTCACTGTTTGCGAAGAATTCAAAAACAAGTCAACCAAGAGATGCGCGTCACAGAAAATCCTCACTGGCGTTCTAAAACAAGAATTGGATTTTCTAAGTGTTGGAACTATTATTGAGTCTCTAGACTCGGCACATAATACCTATGCATAAGATACGTTTCGTGTTTTGTTTGTGAATTGTGTGTGACTCAACAAACACATTGGTGATACGTTACATGTGTGAACAACTACTTACGTGTCAAGTATTAATATTGTACATTACTAGCAATCATTCCCCACAAGGGCAATTTAGTCAAAAACATGACAATTATCTAGCAACAAGCACGTTTCATGTATTTTCATATAGTTCAGCAGCTAGTTCTATCAGGACAGATTTCTACTTGAAAGATTACTCTATTCAACAGATCATAACATATCAAATAATTCACCAAAAATCGTCACAAAAGCATACATGAGTTAGGTTTCCAGAACTATTTTTATTGTATTTTTATTCCACATAGATTTCTCAAAATGGTCAAAAAATTACAGTAAACTCATAGCAGTCAGAATCATGCGCAACAGAATGTTATTTGTTATTTCCGTTAAATGAAAAATCCAATTAATGCAAGACCAATTGGGTTAGGTTCCTAACTCAATGTATTTTCTTCCAGAAGTGGAACCAACCCATTTGGTCTTGTAGTTTATGAGATATCTTAGTCGCAAAACAGCCTAACAGCAGGTCTCCCAAATCAGCCTTGCACAACAGTTTTGTAAAATAATAAAAACAGACTTTTATACGTCCAAAAATTACAAACTCAGACTTTTCAGAAACTAGACTCGACCTAGTATATTATAGTATCAACAATCGCGTCAAAACATAACATTAACGTCGAGTTACAGTCGTCCAAACACGAATTCAATAATCTGTCCAGCATCAGTTTTCATCAAAACTCAATAAACAATTAACCTATGAACTAACAATCATGCATGTAACCCTAAATCATCAACAAACAACATATTTAACACTTAGGGTTTATGTTTACAGGTTTAATCATACAATTAAATGATAAAATAAATTAGATATGAAGCTTATTTACCTAGTTATCACCTTGGATCCTTCAACAACCTTGTAAACAACTTTTATGTGTATGTGTGTGTTTGGTAATCGGTCGATCCAAGGGGGAGGGGGGCTGCCGTCGCAGGTGGTAGAGGGAGAGGGAGAAGAGGGTTAGGGTTTATGGTTAAGGTTGTTTATATATTAATTAAATAAATGACAAGTTACAACTAGCACCCTCAACTTCTATTTTGTATAATTCTAGCATAAAACATAAATCACCTCCATAATATAATGACATGCATACAAGTACACATTTATACATATAAACGTAATACATAATTATATCAAGTACTTGTTTATAATATTCATCGTTTGTTCACCAATGGTTTGAGTCGACTCGTGTGTGTTTCGGTGAAATTCCGAAAGACTACTTGTGTAGTGATTGTCATGCGTCATTTAAACCCTAGTGATATGCGTTATGGTTCGTGTGATCTTAAATTTGAATTAACGGAGTTCGGATTAACGGAGTTAACCTGAAATTGACGAGTGTCACATCACCTTTATCTATGGTTGCGTTTTATTTTATATCGTGCTCGTATTAGTTGTAACCAGATCCAAGTTCGGGTTTCGGTTCAATGGTCGTTCATATTATCCGCTGCGTTTTAACTCGTTAATCTATTAATGTGATTAATAATTATTTAAAAGAAAATTATAAAACGGGTTTAATTGTTAAAACCGCATCTGGAACCACCGTTGAAACCCAACAGTGGTATCAGAGCCGCGGTTACAACGTATGAGTCGATCCCTGTTCGTTTAAACCGGATCTACATCTTAAACTTTAAATCGTTTAAAGTTTATAGATCTAGATTTGTTTTCGGGTAATTTTGAATTTGGTCAAAATTTTTGTTTATTTTATTTGACCAAGTCAAAACGACCCGAATTTATTTATTTTGAATATGTAAATCCGGCCCCAACCTATGTTTGTTTGGTTGTGTTTAGATCTTGAGTTTGTTTTTGGCCATATAGATGGTTCAAAATTGTAATCGGTTATTATTTTATTTTTCGGTTTTCTTTTGGCCATATTGGATGGTTCAAATTTGTAATAGGGCAATTATTGTTAGTTTATAAATTTGTAATAAAGAAGACGCGATGATAACCGAGGACGAGCTCAAGGATTTCTAGGAGTTAGTGGGAGTTCGGACAAGATGACGAGATGCACCTTAAAGTCCATCCTTGTGGTTGTTTTGTGTTGTGAACCCCTTGACTCGATTGGTCTCCCTAATTGGCTCTAGCGAGACCGATCACCCTTTGGCCATAAGGATTTACATATTATTATTTGCTATTTTAGTTGCTTGAATTGTTTATAATAGGATTATAATATCACCAACTGAATACCAAATAAATTTGGAAAAATAAACATTTTTATTAACCAATTATGTTTTGCAAATTAAAAACGTTTTGATTTCCAAAACTAATAACTTAATAGTTTTCTATTAACTTAAAATTGGTTAGCCGCATCGCGACAAACTTAGTTTTTAATAGGTTATTTAAAACTAAGTGTCCTGAGAGATGAAAGGGTTCATAAATTTTTGTCCCTATAATAAATACAGTAAAATTTCACTTTTACTCTATTTGGTAATTATAAAATTAATCCCAATTTAAAAACCAATAGTTTATGCCAATCCTACTACAAGTCACACTTGAGGCATATTGCGAAATTTCGAGTGTTTGGAGCTAAAGCACCGCACTTGTTTTCTAGCCTATCCCATCAAGGTGAAAGCGTTTCGTTGACACATGCAGCTCTTTCACACGTCACTGTACTAGGACAACTATAACTTTACTCTCTTGTTACATGCTACAGCTGTCTGGAGACTTAAAGTGGGCAAAGATGAGGCTAAACGTATCTATACAGACAATCGTTGTCTCTATAGGCCTCATAACCGAGAGTTGTGCTCTATTCACAATTGACAATCGTTGTCAATCTGCCTAACCACTTATTAATGTTGTGTGCTACAGTTGCCTTTAATAACCGGAAGCCAGATTCTCATACTCCTATTCCATTAATGTAATTGGGTCATTAATAATAGGACTACTACATCGAAAATACTAATTAAATTTACTTTTGCTTTTTAATCAGATGTCATCAAACGAAAACTCACCCTAATCCCTTAAGTCTATCCTTGAGAAGGATAAACTAAACGGTACCAACTTCATCGAATGGCACCGCAACTTGAGACTTGTTCTCACCATGGCAAAGCGCCTGTATGTTCTCGATGGACCTGTTCCAGCCGATCCTGAAAACAACACAGCCGCTGCTCGAAAAGCTCTTGACAAGCATAGGGATGACTCGACTGATGTCTCCTGTATTATGCTAGCCACCATGACTTCTAAGCTCGCTAAGGGCTTAGAAGACTTTGGTTCCTATGAGATGCTGGAACAACTCAAGGGCATGTTCCAGAAACAAGCCCGTCAGGAATGGTTCGATACCATGAAACAACTCATTAGTTGCAAGATGGCAGAAGGGTCTCCCGTTAGTGCTCATGTTCTTAAGATGAAGGGGCACATCGATCAGCTTAAGAAACTTGATTATCCCCTGCCCGATGAGATGGCAGCTGATTTCATCCTCAACTATCTCCCCAGTTTTTACGACCAGTTCGTAATGAATTTCAACATGAACGGCTGGGTAAAGACAGTGCCGGAGCTGCATAACATGCTCAAAACGGCTGAGATGAACATTCCTTCTAGGACCAATCAAGTTCTGATGATCCGATCTGCTGGTGTAAAGAAGCCTAAACCCAAGAATCAGGGTTATAAGGGAAAAGGCAAGAAGAAAGTTACTTTTGCTGCCAAATCTGCCACCAACACTAACAAGAAAGTTGCAAAGGCACCACCGCCGCCTCCTGAGGAGCGCCAGTGCTACAAGTGCAACAAGATGGGGCACTGGATGTGTAACTGCCCCGAGCATCTAGCTGAGATAGCAAAGAAGAAGGCCAATGGTGAAGGCACTTCTTAAGGTATTTCCATATACGTTATTGAACTTTTCACCGCGTCTAGAAACACATGGGTATTTGATACCGGATGTGGTTTTCACATTGTTAATGTCTTGCAGGAGCCTGAGAAGTGGAAGAAACTGAATAAAGGCAGCATGGAACTCATCGTTGGAGATAGGAAGAGAGTACCGTTTCTGGCAACTGGAGTTTTTCATTTTACTTGTCCATCTGGCCTAGTTTTTCCTTTGAATAATTGTTTGTATGCTCCTGGTTTGACCAGAAATATCATTTCATTTTCATTGTTGATTGAACAAGGTTTTAAGTACGTTTTTAATGGCATGGCTATTTCTGCTTACTTAAACGATATCTTTTATTTTGAGGCTAAACCTCGAAATGGTATTTATGAGATTGATGTTCAACCAGATAATAACGTATATCATCTTTCAAAACGTATCAAGACTAGCATCAATGATACTTTTCTATGGCATTGCCGACATGGCCACATAAGCAACGCAAGAGTTAAAAGACTCCAATCTGAAGGGATTATTGAATCCGCAGGACCGGACTCGTTTGATGATTGCGAATCTTGCTTAGCTGGCAAACTCGCCAAAGACTCCTTCACTCATAAAAGTGAACGAGCAAGTGATCTGTTAGGACTCATACATTCTGATGTATGTGGACCTTTCAGAACCATGACTAGAAACCATGAAAGATACTTCGTTTCCTTTATCGACGATTATAGTCGATACGCTTATGTGTATCTTATGAAACACAAGCACGAAACTTTTGAAAGGTTCAAAGAGTTTCAGAAAAGAAGTGGAAAAACAACTTGGTAAAACCATTAAAATGCTTCGATCAGATCGAGGTGGAGAGTATCTCATCTCAGAGTTCATCACTCATCTAAAAGAGCATGGAATTGTTTCACAGCTCACTCCACCTGGCACACCCCAACATAATGGCGTGAGCGAAAGGAGAAATCAAACCTTGCTAAACATGGTTCGATCGATGATGTGTAGAACTAACTTGCCTCACTCCTTTTGGGTTACGCCCTTATGACCACCGCCCGCATTGTCAATGTAGCTCCAACTAAGAAGATAGACAAAACCCCATATGAGATATGGCACAAGGGAAAGGAGCCCAAATTGTCTTACCTCAGAGTATGGGGATGTGATGCTTACATCTCAAGTGAGTCTGATGACAAACTTGATCCCCGCGGCGTAAAAGTTGTTTTCATCAGATACTATAACCAAAGCGGTTATTACTTCTTTCATCCTGATACAAATACGATTTCTATCAAGAGGAAATGCCACTTCCTTGAGGAGAAATTTCTCAATCGAGAAACTGGAGATAACATTGTTGATCTTGAAGAAATTCAAGAACCACAAACAACCGTTGAGGAAGTTGGAGCGTCTGATCAACAAGTTGTTGTTGCTGATACATCAGACGTGAACATGAGCGTTCGCAGAAGTAGTAGGACTCCCGTACCAAATTCTAGATACTTATGGCATCTAGATGGTCCCGAAGTCTTATTAGTAGCCGAGTTTGGCGAAGAGCCTACTAACTACAAATCTGCTATCTTGGATCCGGAATCCGAGAAATGGCAAGATGCCATGAACGCCGAGATGCAATCCATGCAGGACAACCAAGTTTGGAACTTGGTTGAGCTACCCCCCGATAGTCGGGCAATATGGAGCAAATGGATTTTCAAGAGAAAAACCGACATGCATGGAAATGTGCAAACCTATAAGGCACGGATAGTCGCGAAAGGTTTTACTCAAACTCAAGGAGTTGACTATGATGAAACCTTCTCGCCCGTTGCTATGACTAAGTCAATAAGGATATTACTTGCCATAGCCGCGTACTATGACTACGAGATATGGCAAATGGATGTCAAAACCGCTTTTCTTAATGGACATCTTTCTGAAGATGTCTATATGGTTTAGCCTGAAGGTTTTGTCGATCCAAAATATCCTAATAGGGTTTGCAAATTGAATAAGTCCATTTATGGACTTAAGCAAGCATCTCGAAGCTGGAATCTTCCCTTTGATGAGAAAATCAAAGAGTTTGGTTTTGTCAAAAATGAAGATGAGCCTTGTGTTTACAGAAAGGCTAGTGGGAGCACTATATCATTCCTCATCTTGTATGTGGATGATATACTGATCATTGGAAAAACATTCCTATGCTTAAGGAAGTTAAGCACTGGTTGGAATCTTGTTTTGCAATGAAAGATCTTGGAGAAGCCGCTTATATTCTGGGAATAAAGATCTAATGAGATAGATCTAAGCGGATTCTAGGGCTAAGTCAAAGTACCTATATAGACAAAGTAATGGCACGCTTCTCAATGGAAAACTCCAAGAAAGGAGCTGTTCCAATGACTAAAGGAACCGTGCTGAGCAAATCGCAATCTCCAGCGACGGACATTGAATCTAAGTGTATGAAAACAATTCCATATGCTTCTGCGGTTGGCTCTATCATGTATGCTATGTTATGTACTAGACCTGGCGTCTCGTATGCCCTGAGCATGACCAGTCATTTTCAACAGAGTCCTGGCATTGCCCATTGGACTGTTGTGAAGAACATTCTAAGGTACTTGAATAGGACCAAAGATATGTTCTTGGTGTTTGGGGGAGTGGAAGAGGAGCTCACTGTAAAGTGTTACACTGATGCTAGCTTCCAGACTGACCGAGATGATTCTCGCTCACAGTCGGGTTTCGTTTTCACTCTCAATGGAAGAGCTATTTATTGGAAGAGCTCCAAGCAGAGTGTAGTGGCGGATTCTACCACCGAATCCGAATATGTAGCTGCATCAGATGCTGCTAAGGAGGCTGCTTGGATGAAGAAGTTCATCACTGATCTCGATGTGGTTCCGAGTATTCGCAAACCAATCGAGGTGTTCTGTGATAACACAGGTGCTATTGCTCAAGCCAAAGAGCCAAGGTCTCATCACAGAACCAAGCACATTCTGAGGAAGTTCCATCTTATTAGGGAAATATTGGAACGAGGTGACATCGTGATAAGCAAAGTGACACAGATCAAAATCTAGCTGACCCGTTCACTAAGCCGATGACTCAGGACAAGCATGATCAGCATAGAGATGCTATCGGGCTTAGACTTGCTAGTGATTTATTTTGATTTAGTATTTGGATGTATGAACATTTAAACTGTTGTACTTTTCAGTTCATTTTTGATTTAATGGTTAAATGCAAACGTTGAATAATACAACTGTGTTCTTTTTAATACGTTTAATCCGTGAATATTGTATTCTAAATTATCCGTAGTCGGTCAGACTCGTGGGAACGATTTTGAATTAAGACTATTCTGACTTTGGACTCAAGCAGCTGACTTCCAAACTCACAGATCTCATTATGAATGACGTTGGATGTAACTCGCATCAAATCATCTTCATGGATCTTAGTCAAAAGATGCATTTGATATTAGTATGCTCATTTAGTATCCTTAGACCTGAGATACATATTAGAACTTTCGTTTACTAAAGGTATTCTTTGATCAGTGTCAAACGCTGTCGCGTAACTGCCAGTCATAAAGGCATTGGTTGGGAGTATTCTGAAGTTCAGTGGAGTTGTATGTAATCAAGATGGGATTATGTACTCTTACATGAAATGTAACAGTTAGACATCATGGCGCCCTCGTTGATTCAAACTGGTAAAGTGTGAGGCCTCACCCAAACTTACTGTGTGTTTGATTGGACCACTTTGACTCCATATCGAGAACTACAATAATTGAACACTATATGAGATTGATTTGATCCATGCCTCATTGTTCAATTGATGTCTTATACAGAAAGGATAGATGACTATGATTACTATAAATTCATTATCTTGCAATAAGGTATTCTAAGATATTTTGGTTATGGATTTAAAATGTCATATTTGGTTGGGAACAACTAAGTGTAGCTAGAACGCCTCTAACTGTTAAGCGTTGTGATACTTGACCCAAATCCGTCCAAGTGGGAGAATGTTGGAATATATGGTCGGTTCGGGTCAAGTCAACGCGGACCGACCCGAATAGGACCCGGTATGAGTTACACCGAGGGTAACAGAATATTAAACCCACTTAATTGTTAACTGGGCCGACACAATCAATTAGAATGTTAAGATGATGGACTAGGCTTTAATTTGGTGATTGGGCTTAAAGCCCATTGGGTTTAAAATGTTTAAACCCTATTTATATTTAATATATATATAATAAGATAATATTATTATAAGGGAGATCATCTTATTAACCAAAAACCCTAGCCGCCATCCTTACTAATTCCGGCAGCCGTCACCTCCGGCCACCGGACATCAGGCCACCACCCACCTGCTACAAACACCACCGCCGGCCTTTATAAGTCTCCGGTACCGTCAGCCGCAAGTTGCAGTTCGTTTTCCGGCAACCTTAGGGAGATTCCAGAAATCCCGTTTTTCCGGCGAACTCTAGTTCCGGCCATTTGTGTTATGTTTGGTAGCTGCTGTTGCTCGGCGACTTCGGTTACTGTCTGCTCACCGTTGCTCCACCGAAGGACCACCGCCGCAACCACTGTACCGCCGGACCACCATCCCGTAGCCGCTGTTGCTTCTCCGGACCGCTGCTGTCGTTCCGCCGGACCACCGCCGCCGCCAGATCTGTTTGTGCCGATTCACCTAGCTTCATCCGTTAGCTCTCGGTGTCTCTTCCCGGTTTCGATAACCGAGGTATAAAGATTTAACCTTTATCTATGGTTGCGTTTTATTTTATATCGTGCTCGTATTAGTTGTAACCGGATCCAAGTTTGGGTTTCGGTTCAATGGTCGTTCATATTATCCGCTGCGTTTTTACTCGTTAATCTATTAATGTGATTAATAATTATTTAAACGAAAATTATAAAACGGGTTTAATTGTTAAAACTGTTTCTGGAACCACCGTTGAAACCCAACATTTGGGTCATCTTGAAGATCAGTAACCAAATGGTTTGAGAGGAAACCGGCTGTGCAAGCATAAATTTGCCTAGATTGAAGGCATTTATGTTCACTTACCAACCTTGTAACTTTCTATGAAGTTGTTCTCTTTTGGTATGACAGCAACAGTACCCAAGGGCATCTAATAGCATGTGGGTCTTTCCTTTTTCCCTTACCCCCAATATTTTTCTGGACTGGTCCCTGATCTTTATTAGCACTGCTAGATCCAACCCCCTGCATGTGGGACCCGTCTTCCATATCCCCTTCACACACTGCCCTCACCCTTATCAAATCATCTTTTCTTATCCTAATTTGTCTTCTTGTTTCAACTGCATGTGCCTTGATCATATCCTTAACCTCTGCTTTTGTACCAAAAACTTGTCCCACATGGAAAAGATAATCCATGTCCTCTCATTTCCTTGTTTTTCTATATACAACCTATCATTATCCAACATAACATCATCCATTTCAATGTCCAAACCCTCTAAACTACCAATTGCATCCTGCTGTTCAACTTCAAAATCAGTATGCAATCTGAAATCCCTCATATCTACATCTACATCATCTGTGTCACCATCTTCATAGTTGAAATCACTATCTGAATCACTTTCTGAATCTTCATCGCCCTCCTTAGTTTTCTTAACATTCTTAGATTTCATATAGTTCTTAGATGTCTTCACATTCTTTGATTTCTTAACTGGACAAACCTCTACATGTTCATCATCACAGAACACTCATCTCTCATTTCAAAATTAGAATCCCTACTATCATCAGTTCCACTTTCATCTGAACTTGAAGATTCATCAATATCTTCTCCACCTCCAATTCCATCTCCACCTCATTTGTAGGTTGCACACCAAAAGCATTCTCTCCAAACAAAGGGTCAAAGTCTGGATCCTCATGACATAAATCAATTTGGTCTTGTTGTTCAACAACACCAACATTATTCTCTTGTTGAACACTCTCATGTGCATCCTGTTTGTCTTGTTCCACAACAACCTTTTGAAAAACAACCTCATTTGTGCTATCTTGCCATTCCAACAACAACCTTTTCTTAGCTGAGTTTGCTTTATCTAGTACTACCTCACATGCAAGAAACTCCTCATTTGTTATCTCTTCAATGGTAAACTTTGAGGGTGAGCAGAAGTATGTGTGTACAGAGGTGTACTCATGCTCAACATACACATTCATTAACTGATTACAAGCTCCAATATACTTAGCAAATTCCCTAACATCATCATCACTTCCCAAAGCTCTAAGCCTCCAATCCAAATCTGAACCCGGTACTACATAATGGTAGAATCTAACCTTATTTTTAGGATAAGCTAATTGTTCCGAGATTCCATCAAGCTCGTGAACAGAAAACTTGTCAATATCTAGCATGTAAACAAAATGGACAACGTCTCTGTTATAAACCCGTCCAGGAAATTTGGTGAAAGTACCACCATGGTGCAACTTGATCGAGAACAAATGTGGATTATTTACTACGCATAAAAGATTAAACAGTTGTTAGTTAAATAAACCCGATTATAAACCCTATTATTTGAACTTACCATAAAACTTCTCAGCATCCGATTGTTCAAAAGCTTCACGGATGAAGTATCGAGGAGGATGGATATCATCCATTTAGGGTTTTTAATTTTAGATAGGAGAATGTTGTTCAATTAAAGCATTCAATTTATGATATTTGATTTCAGATATAGGGGTTTTTTGAAGGATCACCGGAAAATGAATCGATTAAGGGTGGGGGAAACCACTGATAAAGGGTTTTTGTTTGCAGGTATAGACGAAAAGACAAATATGCCCTCACATGCGCCTCACGTGAGATTATTTAACTGAGTTTTTCTAACCTAGTTAGCGTAAAGGACAAAACGTGTAGAAATAAATGTTTAAAGGACACCGCCTGCAAAGAAACAAAACAAATGACACAAACCGTAAATTGGCTTTGTTTAAAGGACAAAATTTGTAATTATGTCTAAAAACTAAGCTTTAAATTTAGTTTTAGTCTTACAGTTTTAATTATTTGCACAAATGGCCCTTCAATGAAAAAAAGACTAAAATGCCCTCATGTGCACAACACATAAGGTGATCTAACTAGAAAACCTAACATTCGTCAGTGTTAAAGACTAAAAAGGGCCAAAAATCCATATAAAAGATAAAGAATGAAACTCATTCTTAAAAAGGACCCATTTCATAATTTAGCTAATTTAAAATGACAAAAATTGTAATTTTTTCTTATCTATATATGAAAATGAAACCTTAAAACACATAATACATAACAATATGAAATTCGAAAATATTAATCCCAACCATTGTTTAGCAGTCGAACAAGGATCTAATAATACATTTATGAAACGAATGAGAAGCTGCTTTTATTAATAATTTGTGCATTTGATTGAGGTTTGCACCAACGAATTCGAGTAGAAGAATTACAATAACGACCCAAAATATGAGAATGTGACATCGATCACACTGTGTAATGTGGGTTCACATCGATATCCAATCCTCTTAGTTTCGCGAAAGACTCTACCTTTCCTTTCAGAGTATGAAGTTCCCTTAATCTGTAAGACAGCAACGAATAATATTAAAGATCATGCATATTTTGCTTGTTTTTCCTATTTAATGGGCCGTGTAACGGGTAAAGGAGATCACTTCGGAGAAAAAAACGGACCAAAACTTGAAAGCCATCCAGATAATATTACATCATTTTTGTAATCTTATTTAACACACAAATTACCTATATATTTTATTTAAAGTGATTATGGCATTAAGCAGCCAGGGGCATGAATTTCTGACATTACATGGAAAAATACGACACAGAAACTAACATTAAATTCGTTTGTTTGGGGACCCGTTTAGTTTGGTTAAAATGTGTTTTATACCTAAACTGATTGATTACCTTTTGCCAAAATTTGAAAGTATGAGACGTGTTGATCAAGGTTTATAGTTTAAACGCAATTATTTTTGACACATTTAATCACAGAGTTTTACTATGCAAAATTTTAAAATAGAATAAAACTTCGACCAGCCTGTTTTGTCATAGGAAAAACGTAAATAAAAAAAGACGATATGGACCTTGCAATCTCTGCACGGCGTTTTGCTTCTTCTGCCATCATGTTTATGTCTCTGAATGTGTAGTTTTCAGCAAAAGTCTTTGTTTCAGAAGTATCAAGACCATGAAGTGTTCTTTGTTCTTTAGCCCATGCTGCTTCACGTGCTTCCTTACCAAAGTCCTTTTGTGTCGTGAAAGCCGTCTGCATCAAAATTCAAAAATTAACTATGTTAATTTTCCGACACAAGGTAATTAAACACGAGTGAATATAATTTTTACTCACCTTACGATTAATAACATGGCCCCATGCTCGCCCGCTAAGTGCATACCTAACCGCGAATTTGATTGGGTCAAGTAACATATAACTTAAGATATTATACAACCATATAACTCCAGTCCAACCCCAACCAATCGCGTGGACCTTAGCAAAATCCCATGTCAAATATGCTGACATCACAGTAGCAATCTGCGCGCAAACATATAAGAAAATAAGAGAAGATGATAACTAACTCTAACTGAAAAAGCACAACAATGAAATTACCAATTGAGCTAGAATGAATGCAGCAACCAACAGAAGACCTGGTCTTTCCATGAAAGACCAACCCCTCGAGCGTGTGACGAATATTAACGCCTGGCTGATTGTGCTGACCTGGAGGTATACAGCTGATGCTAGCTTTGCTTTCCAAACTTTGTCTGTGAAAAGGTCTACATGCTTATTGAGATCATCCACATGGAAGGCATGCTGAAAATATGATATAGTGAAAGAAAGTTAGAGATGCGTTTGTATGTGATAAAAAAATTATGATGCCGGTTTAAATGGGGATGGTTCAAACACACTCAACCGGACAAGTTACGTAGCCGGTGTTAGGATTAAACGCACACACGAAACCGAACACACACACGAAAGCAGTAAACGAACACGAGGATTTAACGTGGTTCGGTCTAAACTGACCTACGTCCACGGGTGGCAACTAGGTATATCTTTATTGAGTGACCAAAAGATTACAAGTACATAATGTTGTTTATATAGAGACTGAACTAGGGTTAGTAAATTATTATGCAAGAAATCTAAACCGGGCCGGGCTTGGGCCCGACCGCCCACACCCGTCTCCTCTTTTGACTTCATATAATAAACCGGGCCAACAAGGCCTACGAACCCAACAATCTCCCACTCGGAGGCCTTGAGTACTCTCGTCTGCACTCCTGATTGTACTTTTGTAATCTGAACATTAAACTTCTTCTAGTTGCCACCGCCTTCTCATCAATTAACCAGAAGGCCCGTTGAAGCTCCCCGGAGCTCCAACACGTCAGTCACGGCTGAAACTGCCCCTGACCCATTCTCTGTCCCTACCGGTTCCCACTGTAACGAACTACCGGATCCTGAGATAACCTGAGAACAAACACTCTCCATATTCAGCAAGTAATTCATTGGAGAGACCTTTACAGCTGGAATACTGGTTTTCTTAATCCACTGTCGACCTGGAACTGTAACTGAAACACGACCTGTGCTCCCACTGTCACGATGTCCCCCAACTGATTTAACCTTCCTAGCTCGTTCATCCTGAATCTTCACTTTGGCTCTGGGTTTGTTACTTGCAAAACGAACCTTCTTCTGCCCACGAGATTCTGTGAACCGGACTTTGTCTTTCACCAAAACTGGATCCACTCCTTTCGGTGACATATCGACCATATACAACGAACCCATTTTCTTGCCACGAGCAACCACAAGATTCCCTTTGACTACTTTCCACTGCCCATTCCCGAACTTAACATTGTGCCCTTGATCATCCAACTGCCCAACTGAAATCAAACGTTTCTTCAAACTTGGAATAACCCTCACGTCTTTCAAAGTCCAAGAAGTACCGGCTGAAGTTATCAAATCAACGTCTCCCATACCCGTAACCTCTAAAATATCATCATTCGCTAGTCGAACCTTTCCAAAATCCCCAAATTTAAGATTCTTCATCGTTTCACTACAGTGAGTGGCATGAAACGATGCACCAGAATCCATCACCCAAGCATCAACGCTACTCTCAACACTACAAACCAAAGCCTCATCACTACTGACCCCGTCATCTGTGTCGTCTTCTGTAACGTTCACCTCTTTCTTACCATTCGGACACTGATTCCTGAAGTGTCCTTTCTCTTTACAACCCCAACATTCAATATCCTTACGAGTCTTAGACTGACTCCTCTTCCTGCTCCCACTGCCTCGCTGTTTTCCCCTACCTCTACCTTCTGTGACTAGCATATTGCCTGATGATTCACCTGAACTTCTGCGTCTTGAATCTTCTCCCAGAATCAGATCTCGAATCCCATCGAAAGTAATATTTGTAGACGAACTACAAACTGCAGTCACTGTTTGCGACCAACTGTCGGGCAAAGAGGATAATAACAAGAGGCCTTGAACTTCATCATCAAACTTAATGTCAACTGACACTAAGCGGGACAAGATCGAATTAAGATTATTGATATGAGTTGTAACTGACCCACCCTCTTTCATTCTTGTTGTCACTAGCTCTCGGATAAGATAAACTTTATTCGCTGCCGAAGGCTTCTCATACATGTTGGATAGTGCGTCCATCATACCACGGGCTGTGGTTTCTTTCATGACGTTAAACGCCACATCTTCCGACAACGACAATGTAATACAAGCCCTAGCTTTCTTGTCTAACTTCTTCCAATCTGCTTCTGACAACTTTTCTAGTTTTTCATCCTCAAACACTACATCCAAGTCTTTCTGACAAAGTAGTGCCTCAATCTGCATCTTCCACCAACCGAACTTCTGTCCGTCAAACTTCTGTATCGAAAACTTTCCGTCTTCTGCCATAACAATGACTAAAACGAAAAACTGGATAAAAAACAGAGACAGACACAGCAACACGAACCTGAACTTAACGACTGTTCTACTAAACTCTGTTAAAAAATCAACCTATTTATACGCAGCGGAATATCGAACTGAAAATCAGAAACCGAAACTTTAAACTGAAACGATAAACCTGACAAACGCGGTTGGCACTGGTTCTCCGTTTCTTTAAACGACTTCAACTGTTCTTCAACAAAAATAGGATCTTGATTGGCTCGTTCTTGACTCGTTGAAACTGTTAAAAAATATCTTGTCCTTGTGCCTCGGCTAAACTGCCCGATAAAACTTTCGAACCTAAATAGAGAAAACTTGGCCCACACAAAAATTGATCTTTTAAAACAAAAAAGAATCAAGAATTTTGGTCAAATCTGGCTATTGGTCAAAAGGTATGCTGCAACTTGAACAAATATAATTAACCATGGTCACGTCTCTCTCTACCAAGCACACGCTCTTAGTGAGAAAATATCGATTAAGCTTCTGCCTCAAAATCAATATCTTACAAAAAACTCCGACGTCTGACCCACAACTAAACAACGGTACACGGTGGTTATGCGGTGGTAAAATGCTTTCGAAAATAAAACCGAACCTGAACAACTCCGGCGACTGGGTATGGCGGAACCCTACCGGAGATCACCCCTTTCTTCCCTGCGGCTGAGTCGGTAAGACTCTAGCGGTGTTGCGACAGCAACAGCAAGGTTTTCTCGCGGCGAAAAAACGATGACGGCGGAACCCTAGCGCAGTAGGGTGGCGGCGGCGGAAGGTTGGTTCCCGTGTTCTTCGTGTGATCCGAACCTAAGCTCTAGATACCACTTGTTAGGATTAAACGCACACACGAAACCGAACACACACACGAAAGCAGTAAACGAACACGAGGATTTAACGTGGTTCGGTCTAAACTGACCTACGTCCACGGGTGGCAACTAGGTATATCTTTATTGAGTGACCAAAAGATTACAAGTACATAATGTTGTTTATATAGAGACTGAACTAGGGTTAGTAAATTATTATGCAAGAAATCTAAACCGGGCCGGGCTTGGGCCCGACCGCCCACACCCGTCTCCTCTTTTGACTTCATATAATAAACCGGGCCAACAAGGCCTACGAACCCAACAGCCGGTTCTGAAAACATTGGTAATAACTTTATAATCAAACACGAGCCTCGTCAAGAGCTATTATAATATATTTGTACCGCAAAAAAGCTGGTTCGAGTAGCCACATAGAAGAATATGACAGTCATTAGAGCAAGGTATGTGCCTATGACTATTCCAGTTGCGAATATTTCACTCAGCTTCCAGCTGTCAGAACTCGGGGATGGTTTGACTCTATCTTTTGAAATAGTCATGATTGTACCTGAATACATGTTGGGTTCAAATGGTTAGAAAAAAACTTTGTGTGTTATTTAAACCAAGGATTAAACCAAGTATACCATCATTCAGAATGGCAATGACAAGAACAAGAACTGGAGGGAAATTGAATCTGTAAAAAGCAGTCAACAACATAAAGCCTAACTGCAAGAGAACAAGATAAAAGGTTTAAAACAATGACGGTTACATGAATAATTGATATGATTAAGATTTTAAGATGAAGACTTACCACAATACGTATGGTGATTGAAACAGCATAAATCTGTTGGACAAAAAAGAAGGAAAGCTTTTATATATGTGTTCAAGAAAGTGAAGTAAATAATAATAATAATAATAATAATAATAATAATAATAATAATAATAATGGTTTGAGGATTTTACTGTATAGTTTTTCATTCTTTGAAAGATGGCTCGGCTTGTTAACACCGCGCTAATGATGACACTGAGTCCGGGTTCAGTTAAAACTATGTCAGAGGCGCTTCGGGCTGCATCAGTGGCATCATCGACTGCAATTCCAATGTCCGCTATCTTTAACGCAGGTGCATCATTTACGCCATCACCAGTCATTCCACAAATGTGCTTTTTACTTTGAAGAATCTTCACAATCTCATACTTGTGCTCTGTTAAGCAATTCAACGGTTTAAACCACCAAGGATTAACAATATTATAACCATGAATGGTTGGTTACCTGGAAAGACACCAGCAAAACCATCGGCTTTTTCAATAAGTTCATCAACGGGTAAAGCTGCAACGAGTTGTTCCTTATTATCACCAAGTAATGATGATGAAGGATACATGTTAACACCCATTCCTAATCGTCTCCCCGTTTCCTTTGCAATTGCCAGCTGATCACCTGAAAATATTCCGTCATGTAATTAATCTAATCTACTAGATTATGTGCAACCTTTAAAGGCTATGTCGGTGCTAGACACACAAATGAGAACAACCATATATGTATATGTATAAGTTACAAACATATAACGCAAGGTTTTTCAAAATTCCATTTATACACTTCTATTATAAACACAATGGTGAATACGTATAACACAATGACCTAAAACGTAAGACACAATGATGAATACATATAACACAATGACTTGAAACGTAAAACACAATGGAAACAACATATTACACAATGACTTGAACGTAATATACAATGAACGTAATACCTTTTTTCTTAAATTAAGTGAATGCCATATGTCAATCCGAATAAAAGACAATGAACGTATTACACAATGACTAAAACATAATGACGAACATAAAGACACAATGGCGTAATCTTTGTTTAAATTTTTGTCTTTAGTACGAGTACCAATTGAAAAACACAATGATCAAAATCTATAATACAATGCATATGAAAACTCAATTAAAAGACACAATGAACAACAAAAAAACACTTAAAAAACCTATTAATTTTTTTTTATATAACAATATGATACTCGTATTAAAGATAAAAAAAATGCTTGTTATTATTGTAAAAAAAATGTCGTATGAAAAAGTTATTTTAAAATGATGGGGGATTTGACATGTGACTTGCATGTGGAAAGAGAAAGTCAACAAAGGTGAGTTATTACCTTTATGCTCTTTCCATCAATTTTTATTTATTAAATTAATCCCAACCATTCAAATATAAGATTAATGGATTGGATTCCTTCTCACCCTTCTCATTTTTTTTGTCCTTTGTATTTTAACTTTACCCTATAAAACACACCCATTTACTTAATTAATCCTACAACTTATTATGCATAAGTTACAAGCATAAAATGCAAGTTTTTAAAAGTTCATTTAGCCCCTCTGTAAATTACAAAACATACCCCTCCATTTAACCAAATCTAATATTTTGACCTTGGACTTTTCAAAATGTAATTTTTGGCAAATCACAGGTTGAGAAGTCTCTTACTAAAGACTTTTCTTCTTCTTTGTTTCTTTTCCGGTTTTTTTTTGTTTTTGTTTTTGTTTTTGTTTTGTAACTTTCAAAATATGATGTTTAATGAAATTCTGAATATATCGTTGCGACATACGTATTGTTGTCTACGTTTTGATGTAAATTTCGTTTAAAGCAAAGTTGTGCGTGATAATGTACAAGTCATCTATGTACACTTTATATATAAGATAAATTATATAGGTAAGAACAACAAACCTGTGATCATCTTAACACTAACTCCAAGGTCTAAAGCTCTTCTAATTGTCTCAGCACTATCATGTCGAGGCGGATCGAATAGAGGAAGTAGGCCCACAAATTCCCATGGCCCACCGGGACTATCTTTACTATTTGCAGGTACTTCCTGTATTAAACAAAGTAAGTAAAAAGGAAATGGTAATATATTAACAATTATATTTAACACTTTGTACCTGGCGAGCTACACCAAGAGACCGAAGCCCACGTTCAGCAAATTTGTCAATGATCAAGTGTACCCGACTTTCAATCTCAGATTTGTTCCTTGCCAGATTTAGAATCTAACAGTTTACAAGAAATTAAAAAGTCAGCATTATTGAACTGTAATATCAGACTAGTGTTTATTAGTATGGGGCCACGGGCTCAATCTCATACCAATAAACACTAGTATGTGTTAATACAGTCCAATCAACATAACATTTGACTTTCAGATTTTAAATTCAAGTGAGTTTAAAATAGCACCTGCTCTGGTGCACCTTTGCTAACTCTATGCATCTTTCCAGCTCCATCAATGTAAGTCAAAGCGGTCCTCTTATCAGTTGGATTAAATGGAAGGAAGTGTACTTCTGTAATTCCAGATCGTGCCTTGCGAAATTCATAATAATAATTTAATAAAATATGTTTAATTGTGATTAATTTATCTTATGTAACTGAATAATATGAATACCTCTTTAGGATCAGCCAGCATTGATACTATAGCAGTATCAATGGCATCTTGATTTTCTAATCTTGATGCTCTAGCAGCCATTAATACAACTGTGTCTTTATCAACACCACTTGCAAAAACCTACATAATCGTGTTTTAATCAAGCAATAGTAATAAAATTTATATAAAATAGCATTAACAAATTAAAAAGAATTACAACAAAAATTATTTAGTAAACATAGATGTTAAATAGAAAATATAAATAAATATATAGTTTTCTAGTCACCTGGTAGGCGAAGAGCATAAGGATATTCCGCCAACACAAAAAAATACTTTATTTTTAATACAACTCTGAGATATGGTACCGTACAGTAATATAAAAACAAAAAATTAGTACAAACACTAACCAAACACTGTACCGATTATGGCAGTGTAATCGGTGCATGTAGTGCAAGAATACCAAAAGATACCGAAACGACTCGTATCTACCGAAAAGCATAAACATGAATACCATTATCGAAGTTCGGTCGGTATCGACGCGGTACTGGTACTCGGTGAAAAATGCATATCCGTAATTTACCATACCAAAAAACACGTTATTCTGAATAATATTTGTTTCAATAAAGTTTATATCGGAATATAGACAAAGACAAGCATAACTGTGAATCTAGATTTTTTTTAAAAGTTAACAAACACAAGTTATTAGAGAAAAACATATTATTAACAAAATTAAATTGTTAGAGATGTTATTACTAACAGTATAAGGGGTAAAATTGCTACTTTGGAAAAAAAAAAGGTTGTGAAAATGCTTTTGAGAGGGTACTACTATTCACAAAGTTACAATTTGTTCTTAGTAAAGTGAAATTAAGAATATGATTGCATGACAAAACAAAACAAAACAAATTTACAAAATAAGAAAATAAATTTACCTCAATCAAATTTTTGTCAACAGTAAGTTTGTTAAGAGTTAAAGTTCCAGTTTTATCACTACACAAAACATCCATTCCTGCCATTTCTTCAATAGCAGTCATCCTCTTTGTAATAGCTCCTTGTTGAGATAATCTGTGGGATCCAATGGCCATTGTAACAGATAAAACAGTTGGCATTGCAATTGGGATACCACCAATGAGAATAACCAGAAGATTATCAATTCCTTCACGGTAATCCCGATGTTGAAAAGCGAATATGACGACTAACTCAATGGCCATCCCGATCGCAATTGAGCATATGCAGAAGTTACCAATTGCAGTCAAAACTTTCTGAAAGTGACCCACGTGTGTCGTGCTGTCAACAAGATGAGCCGCTTTGCCAAAAAACGTGTGAACCCCTGTTGCAATAACAACCGCCTCGAGTTCACCTTGTTTGCATGTGGACCCCGAGTATACACCGTCACCTGGGTTCTTGGATACTGGCAGTGATTCACCTGTGAGAGCTGACTGCAAAAAGTTTGAAAACTCAACTATAATATATATTTCATTAAAAAGTAGTGTCGACATCAATACAGAAAGCAAAAATGCACCAACCCTTTTTGGATAGCAAAACCAAGTCGTTTAAAAATAACATTCATAGAAAGTGGGGTCTAATATTACTATTCATGACCCGTTGGACACAACCAAGTCAACCATATGATTGTTGTTTGAAAAGTTAATAATAAGTAAGTTTAAGTCGTTACTTGATCAATCTTTAGAGGGTCTCCTTGAAGCAATCGTGCATCAGCGGGAATGATGTCACCGAGCTTGATGCTGATAATGTCACCAGGTACAAGTACTGATGCATCCTCTTCGTTCCATTTCCCGTTGCGTAAAACCTAACGAGAATAAATGTTTTATATTAAAAAGACGCTATTTAACTGACATATTAATGTTAGTAGACATGTAAACCAATGTACACTTGCTTATGAATGAGGGTGTTGGGGTTAGAACATATAACTAGGGGTGTGTTGTGTGCACGAAACTGAAATAACCTATTCAAGCGAACCTAATAAAAATGACGGTTTGGTTTTATTTTTTTTAGAAACCGATTTGTTCGGTATTGGTTTTGGTATTAACCAAAAACTAAAAAAACCGATTTTAAGTAATTTATAAGAAATTAATAAATGTTGTAACCTAAAAGTTTTAGATTCAAATGTGTAATAATCAACTAATCACTAATTAATATGAAAAATAAAAAAAATTAGGCCCAAATTATTAATTTTGGCCATTTTTTTAGCTGGTAAAATCAAAGCTGAACCGAACCCATTGTGATAACCAAAAAGCAGAAAAACCCGAAACCGAACTGCTTACAAATAACCCAAGAACCGATTTTTGGTTCAGTTTGAGCCAAAAAAAAAAACCCATGCATATCCCTAAGATATAACTTAACAGAATAAAAACGGGTCAAATGGGTTTTAAACCATCTAAAATCTGTATCTAGTATATACAACCACATAAGTTGCTTTATTTAGACATTACATTATTACTGCCAGGGGCAGATTCAAGGCTAAGAGAGGGTGGGCCGGTGCCCACCGTCCGCTGGTCATAGTGTCGTATTTGCGTATACGCGCTAGTATATGATGAGCCAGCAATTATTCAGTGCCCACCGTCAACGATCAGCCAGTGCCCACCGTTGAAGCCAAAAACTAGTTTCGCCGGAGTTTTTTTTATCCGGCAACGACTGATAGTCCATGTCTTGAAGAAGGAAGATGACGAGAATGGTGAAAAAATGCTAGGACGTTTGGTATGTTATTATATTTAATTATATGCTGTTGATTGATATTCACGAGGCAGTGCATTATTACTTTTGTAGCTATTGTTTTAATTTTAATTTCCAAATTAATTAAGATGGCATTCAACATTTCTTTATTTACCTTTTCAACATTTCATTATTATTGTTTAAAAAATGTATAATAATATATTATTATTATTATTATATAGTTACAGTATAATTAAGCTATTATATATTGTATATACTACTTAAGTTGAGTTTCTTTTTATCATTTTAAAATATTATATATTAAAAAACTATTTCATTTAATGTTCACGTAAAATTGCTTCATAAAAATAAGTGTTATAATGGCTTCAAATATGAGGACCAAAAATTACAATTATAAGTTGATATATTAATTGTTAAAGAAGGCAATTGATGTGTATAAAATGATGTAAAACTTATATATTTACTCTTTCCTTCTAATATTCTAGTTCAGCCACTACTGTTGATTACCGATGGTTACAGAACAACTCAGTGAGCAAACATAAATAGTAACTAATTAATTTTTTTTTGCCTCTGAATTTTGAAGAATAGATAGAGGATGATGATGATGAATATTACTTTGTTTGAAGTAACTGTCTTAATTATATATATATATATATAGTGTGTGTGTGTGTAATATATTATAATATGTATTTTTTAAACTTAAAGGGTGGTATGTAAAAAGACAAATTTACTCTCTCATACGCCTGAAAGTTTATTTCGCTCTCGGCCCTGTGTTTTTTTTACCGAACTCACTTTGCACCCATTTCATTTCGTGCCCCCCGTAATAAAAAATTCCAGATCCGCCACTGATTACTGCAATTACAGTGTTTCTTAATTATAATTATTAACACTTAAGTATTTGTGACTCTTTTCTAAGAAAAGATTAAAACAAAATGTGATAAAAATCAAATGAACCTGACAAGACCCGATTCAACTATGATGACCCGTTATCCATATTATACAAATACAGTAATTAATTACGTTTAAATGGTGTTTTCTTTTCTTTTTTTTTTTCCGTACAAATTACTTAAGGCGCGCACACCTTAGCTTTTGGAGCCAAACGAGCCATGAGGGCTGCAGCTGCATTTCCAGCATTATTCTCTTCTACAAAACTTATGGTTGAATTGATAAGGAGAAGTATCAATATCCCACCAAAGTCATGATAGTCAGCAGGTTGTTTCTCTTTCTGGAAACAATAATTTCATATGCAAGAATCATAAAACAATACAGTTCCGTTATAGTATACAATTATATGATAAATGTTGATATCTTTTTTATAAAAAATTAAATAATCAAATACAAGAACCGACTAACCCCTCCTCGTGCCATAGTAATAGCCATGATTGCTGCTGCTTCCATGACCCAAGATAGAGGGTTCCACATAAACCCCAAAAATTTCAGAATTTTGTTTTCCTACAAATTTTAAAAAATGCAAATTTCATGTTTATATTTATATATGCTTAAAAAATTGAAAAATCATTCATATGTAAGCCTTTTTTTCAATCGAACCTTTTTCTCTTCCAACTTATTGTAGCCAAACATATTCAAACGCTTTTCAACCTCATCGGAGTTGAGCCCTTCTTTCGTGCATTTTAACTTGTCAAAAACTTCTTCCATTGGAATATTTTCCTGCAAAAAAAAAAAAAGTTATTTTCAGGGTTTACCAATTAATGATCTGATTTAGCTTTAATAATTGAGTAATGATATCTTGCAAGTGTTTTAACTATCCCTCTAGATAGAAGCTTCTCAGATCATTTGATTAAGCTAGTTTGAACTTATCAAACATAAACTACGTCAATCTATCAAGGAAGATAGTCTAAGAAAGAAACTTATGAACTTATCAAACATAAACTATGTAAAAACCAGTTATGCAACTAATTAAAATATGATACTAGAAGTAATTACAAACAGTAAGAAATGGTACCAAATCAACAGCTTCTTTGTTAATTGCCTCAAGAGCAACTGCCTTATCCTCCTCCATGGACACCATTTTCGGACGAGCCCTTATATCATGAAAAAGCGAAACCCTTAACCGAGGATAGTAGGAGAAGAACAATGAAGTGTGGAGTGGGGGATGACAATGTGAGAAGTAGGAAGTATATATATATATATAGCGGATAAGATAGAGACATTAATGTATCGATCATCACGATTGATGAACACGATGAGATAGACAGACAGACAGGTGGGATCCAAAGTGAGGATTTCTATTGGTGTTGGTTTGTGGGAAGAGGACGAAAACAGGATTTTGAAGGATCCGCCTGCCTCCAGCAATATATATATATATATATATATATATATCAACAAGATTTGCTTATATTCTATGTTGTAACTAGAGTTTGTGAATACCCTTTTGGTCCCACCGAGATAATATATTTGTTTTGAGAGGATTAATCAAGTACAACATTGTCTACGAAATTTCTAATTTTGTTTTTTTAAACAATTTAAATTAAAAATATCCGCAATACCCACGTTTGATAATCGATACAAACTCTAGTACGGCATTTTTGTTTTTATTAAATAAAATACATTTTTAGAGAGTTGATTAAATAATATATTTCTATTTCTATTATTTAAAACCAAGGTGAAGGTGAAGAGATCATATGATATCGGATTCAGGTTGCATCAAAGTAAGATCTATAAGGGTCAGCCCATAAGAAAGGAAAACACAAAAGGGAAACAAATCCATAGGCGTATACCCTAGAGCAGCCAATTCGGAAACAAACTCCTGGAGAAAGGTACACTAGTGGACCACCGCATGTACCAACACTGTGTAGACATAAGTATCAACAGGGTATCGCCACATGTAAGAGGAACACGTGCAGGACCACCGCAATAGGTAGACATATGGGAGACAACAATTATGTGCAGTGGAACCTGCACAAAACAACCTTCATGATCTCCATTATGACGGCTGCATAGAAGATAAACACGATATTCCTGGGACACGTGGCCCAGTAAACATTCTATACATTCGGCTATAAATAGAGGACGCCATCAAACGGTAAAAGAATTTGTTTCGTTCTCTTTCCACTCTTTCATTATCATTCACCACTTACCATACTAGCAAATAGTTAGCAAATACCTCATATAATCGTTAAGCTTATATGAGGTAACGATTATATGCTAGCAAACAAGCCCGTCAAGAACGCTATGACACCATGAAACAACTTATCAACTGCAAAATGGAACAGGGATCCCCTGTTAGTGCGCTTGTCGTCAAAATGAAAGGGTACATCGACCAACTGAAGAAATTTGATTATCCCATGTCGAATGAAATGGCAGCGGACTTCATCTTGAACTCTCTCCCTAGCTCTTACGACCATTTCGTAATAAATTTCAATATGAATGCCTGGGTGAAGACAGTGCCGAAGCTTCATGGTATGCTCAAAACGGCTGAGATGAATATTCCAACTAAAACTAATCATGTTCTGATGGTTCAATCTACTGGTGTCAAGAAGCCTAAACCCAAGAACCGAGGTTATAACGGTAAAAGCAAGAAAAAGGTTATAGTTGCTGCCAAGCATGCCACCAACACTAACAAGAGTGTTAAAAAGGTACTGTGATAACCAAAACTTTATACTCAATATTTAACTTATTTCAATTGAACATTGTTTGAAAGAGTTCAACTTAATATTAAGACAAAAAAGTGTCATCCAAAAAAATAATAATAATAACAAATACAAAACTTATACATCGTAATGATAATAATAATAACAAAAATAATAACAATAGTAATAATAATAATATTATTATGTAACATCCAAAATAAAAGTTAAGAATAGGGTATAAATAAAAATAACGTAAATAAAAGTTAGTTAATATCTATAATAAAAAAATTATGTATTAACAAGGAAATCATATTGTATGTTGAAAAGTCAATACATAGTAAAAGAAATATGGAAACAAACAAAAAAATATCAAAAGTTAAGGATAGAGCTAAGTTATCACATTCTCATTCAGTGAAAGTTACATCCATACACCCATATCTCTAATTTCATGGCAAAGTAAAATGGTTAATAAAACAAGTCTTGGAGCCACCAAACATTTACACAATCACACAAAACATTCACATAGTCACACCTTCAGAAAGGTAAATTCCGACGACGGTCCGTGCTTACATATGTGTGTGTTTGGGTATAACTCTGCTAAAGTTTTCCGGTGATACTTTGCGATCATTGGCGAACCAAAAACAAGCTAAAACATCAATAAGATAACTAAGCTACCTATTTTCACCTTGTTAATAACTTTCGGTCACTTCTCCACCTCACGTAGAACTCAAAATAAATTTCCGACCAAACCGTGCTTTTTCCGGCAAACTATGGAAGAAGATGGATTAACTGCAAGGTTATTTTATTAGCTTCTTTTTATTTAATCAAATCTAATCCTAAATAAGTTGGTTGGTCTCAAAGTCTATAAAACATATGATCATCGGTTCGATGCTCATCACGTACTCTCTTTTTATTTTTACAATGAAAAAATGTTTGTTTGAAAACCAATATCAGTCCAATTTGTACATTTTGTAGATATTAAAAATCATATATAGATAAATATATGAAAACCAATAGTTAATGTAAATTATATATATAGATAGCTGGATATAGTTCAATCAGGTAAGCAAAAATTTTATGGGGTTGGTTCTTGTTATACGTCACCTTTACTTATTTGCATATTATTAAAGTTTTCATAAATGGAGTATTATTAAGTTATTAACCAACTTGGCGAAATTGTTAAGTCATCAAAAATGGTGTAAGCATGATTGATTTTTATATTATGAACTATAAGTTTCGATTATTATTTATACAAATAACAATTAGTTCTACAACAGGTTATATTATTATAAAATCCAAAAGTATATTACTTTTATATATAAAGATATTAAGTGTTTAAAATAAAATTACTATTGCAATTTTTGTAATACACACTTTAAATCCAACAAAACAAATGCAATTTTAATTTGAATATGACTCATATGTAGATAACTAACATGCTCACGAACAAGTTATTATTATTATCACAGTGGAACATTAAAAGTACGGATCATTATCCTCACTCTTCATTGCTTTCATATTCAGTTGATATAAACCCATTGAGTTAATATAAATTTTTTTTAACTCCTCACGTCCTTGATTTATCAATTCACTTGAATGTCCGTTGGATTCCAATTCTGATTAAACATTGAATTTATCTTTCATGTCATGTGATATTATTATGTTTGATTATACTCATTATCGCATGTTTCGATATATGTTACGATAATATATTTTCTATGAGTTATGTGAATAAGATTTGTATTCTGATACCCTGAGTGCCGCTTCTCGTGGAGTGTCCCACGAGCATGTTGTTGCAGCATCGGCAACATGTGCACTACCCGTGACGGTGAGATCAGTTCACGACGTCTCTTAAGTACAAGTGTGGTATATATGATTATTAGGAAGCGTATGGATCGATCCTAGGATTTATATTAAGGAGATGGATAGCGGGTATGCCAACTCGCCATCTCGTGTGATAAATATCCAGGTTTAACTACCTGTATATTGCCACGTTTTATGTTCGCTCATGGGTACATCCGTATGATACATTTTAATTTATTTAATAAGGTTACTTTGCATCGTATCATCAACTGTAAGTTCAATCTAAATTACGTTTCATTAAATCATTGATTGTTTGAGCCTATTATTTCGTATTGAGCATTCGACTCATTACGTTATTTTTATTTATTTATTCAGGTCCACATGTTATTTTGGGCGGAATTAAGAGCGATGAATAAAACATCAGGATCCTAATAAAATATTTTTTCAACCATGCTAGTGTGTAAATTAACCTTAAGTTTTCCTTGTCTAATGTGTTACACCTTTGTCAAGTCAATTTATAGAATTATGGGTTTTGTTCGGAAACCATGTTATTGTGACACGTCAGCCCATTCGGGCTGGGGTGTTACAGGTACCATCGCTGCCTCCTGAGGAGCGCCAGTGCTACAAATGAAACAAGATAGGGCACTGAATGCGTAACTGCCCCGAGCATCTAGCCGAGCTAGCAAAGAAGAAGGCCAATGGTGAATCCTCTAAAGGTATTTCCATATACGTTATTGAACTTTTCACTGTTTCTAGCAACACATGGGTATTTGATACCGGATTTGGTTACCACATCGTTAATGTCTTTCAAGAGCCTGAAAACTGGAAGAAACTGAAACAAGGCAGCATGGAACTCATCGTTGGTGATGGGAAGATAGTCCAAGTTCTTGCAACTGTCACATATCATTTTGCTTGTCCGTCTGGCCTTGTAGTTACTTTGAATAATTGTTTGTTTGCACCTAGTTTGACCAGAATCATTATTTTAGTTTATTTACTTTTTGAACAAGGATTTAAGTACGCTTTTAATGGTATTGTTATTTTTGCCTACTTGAATGATGTCTATTCTTTTGATGCTAAACCTCGAAATGGTATTTATGAGATTGATGTTCAAATTAACAATAATATATTTAATCTTTCTAAACGTATCAGATCTGGCATCAATGATACGTTTCTATTGCATTGCCGACTTGGTCACATAAGCAAGGCATGAGTTAAAAGACTCCAATCCGAAGGGATTCTTGAATCCATAGGAACAGACTCTTTTGACATATTGAGTCTTGCTTAGCAGGAAAACTCACCAAGGACTCCTTCATTTATAAAAGTGAACGAGCAAAAGATCTATTAGGACTCATACATACTGATGTGTGCAGCCTTTCAGAACCATGACTAGAAACCATGAAACATACTTCGTTTCCTTTATCGACGATTATAGTCGATACGCTTATGTGTATCTTATGAAACACAAGCACAAAACTTTTGAAAGGTTCAAAGAGTTTCAAAACGAAGTGGAAAAACAACTTGGTAAAACCATTAAAATGCTTCGATCAGATCGAGGTGGAGAGTATCTCAGCTCAGAGTTCATCACTAATCTAAAAGAGCATGGAATTGTTTCACAGCTCACTCCACCTGGCACACCCCAACATAATGGCGTGAGTGAGAGGAGAAATCGAACCTTGCTAAACATGGTTCGATCGATGATGTGTAGAACTAACTTGCCTCACTCCTTTTGGGGTTACGCCCTTATGACCGCCGCCCGCATTGTTATTCTGGCTCCAACTAAAAAGGTAAACAAAACCCCATGTGAGATATGGCACAAGGGAAAGAAGCCCAAATTGTCTTACCTCAGAGTATGGGGATGTGATGCTTACATCTCAAGTGAGTCTGATGACAAACTTGATCCCCGCGGCGTAAAAGTTGTTTTCATCAGATACTATAACCAAAGCGGTTATTACTTCTTTCATCCTGATACAAATACGATTTCTATCAAGAGGAAAGGCCACTTCCTTGAGGAGAAATTTCTCAATCGAGGAACTGGAGATAACATTGTTGATCTTGAAGAAATTCAAGAACCACAAACAACTGCTGAGGAAGTTGGAGCGTCTGATCAACAAGTTGTTGTTGCTGATACATCAGACGTGAACATGAGCGTTCGCAGAAGTAGTAGGACTCCCGTACCAAATTCTAGATACTTATGGCATCTAGATGGTCCCGAAGTCTTATTAGTAGCCGAGTTTGGCGAAGAGCCTACTAACTACAAATCTGCTATCTTGGATCCGGAATCCGAGAAATGGCAAGATGCCATGAACGCCGAGATGCAATCCATGCAGGACAACCAAGTTTGGAACTTGGTTGAGCTACCCCCCGATAGTCGGGCAGTAGGGAGCAAATGGATTTTCAAGAGAAAAACCGACATGCATGGAAATGTGCAAACCTATAAGGCACGGATAGTCGCGAAAGGTTTTACTCAAACTCAAGGTGTTGACTATGATGAAACCTTCTCGCCCGTTGCTATGACTAAGTCAATAAGGATATTACTTGCCATAGCCGCGTACTATGACTACGAGATATGGCAAATGGATGTCAAAACCGCTTTTCTTAATGGACATCTTTCTGAAGATGTCTATATGGTTTAGCCTGAAGGTTTTGTCGATCCAAAATATCCTAATAGGGTTTGCAAATTGAATAAGTCCATTTATGGACTTAAGCAAGCATCTCGAAGCTGGAATCTTCCCTTTGATGAGAAAATCAAAGAGTTTGGTTTTGTCAAAAATGAAGATGAGCCTTGTGTTTATAGAAAGGCTAGTGGGAGCACTATATCATTCCTCATCTTGTATGTGGATGATATACTGATCATTGGAAAAACATTCCTATGCTTAAGGAAGTTAAGCACTGGTTGGAATCTTGTTTTGCAATGAAAGATCTTGGAGAAGCCGCTTATATTCTGGGAATAAAGATCTAATGAGATAGATCTAAGCGGATTCTAGGGCTAAGTCAAAGTACCTATATAGACAAAGTAATGGCACGCTTCTCAATGGAAAACTCCAAGAAAGGAGCTGTTCCAATGACTAAAGGAACCGTGCTGAGCAAATCGCAATCTCCAGCGACGGACATTGAATCTAAGCGTATGAAAACAATTCCATATGCTTCTGCGGTTGGCTCTATCATGTATGCTATGTTATGTACTAGACCTGGCGTCTCGTATGCCCTGAGCATGACCAGTCATTTTCAACAGAGTCTTGGCATTGCCCATTGGACTGTTGTGAAGAACATTCTAAGGTACTTGAATAGGACCAAAGATATGTTCTTGGTGTTTGGGGGAGTGGAAGAGGAGCTCACTGTAAAGTGTTACACTGATGCTAGCTTCCAGACTGACCGAGATGATTCTCGCTCACAGTCGGGTTTCGTTTTCACTCTCAATGGAAGAGCTATTTATTGGAAGAGCTCCAAGCAGAGTGTAGTGGCGGATTCTACCACCGAATCCGAATATGTAGCTGCATCAGATGCTGCTAAGGAGGCTGCTTGGATGAAGAAGTTCATCACTGATCTCGATGTGGTTCCGAGTATTCGCAAACCAATCGAGGTGTTCTGTGATAACACAGGTGCTATTGCTCAAGCCAAAGAGCCAAGGTCTCATCACAGAACCAAGCACATTCTGAGGAAGTTCCATCTTATTAGGGAAATATTGGAACGAGGTGACATCGTGATAAGCAAAGTGACACAGATCAAAATCTAGCTGACCCGTTCACTAAGCCGATGACTCAGGACAAGCATGATCAGCATAGAGATGCTATCGGGCTTAGACTTGCTAGTGATTTATTTTGATTTAGTATTTGGATGTATGAACATTTAAACTGTTGTACTTTTCAGTTCACTTTTGATTTAATGGTTAAATGCAAACGTTGAATAATACAACTGTGTTCTTTTTAATACGTTTAATCCGTGAATATTGTATTCTAAATTATCCGTAGTCGGTCAGACTCGTGGGAACGATTCTGAATTAAGACTATTCTGACTTTGGGCTCAAGCAGCTGACTTCCAAACTCACAGATCTCATTATGAATGACGTTGGATGTAACTCGCATCAAATCATCTTCATGGATCTTAGTCATAAGATGCATTTGATATTAGTATGCTCATTTAGTATCCTTAGACCTGAGATACATATTAGAACTTTCGTTTACTAAAGGTATTCTTTGATCAGTGTCAAACGCTGTCGCGTAACTGCCAGTCATAAAGGCATTGGTTGGGAGTATTCTGAAGTTCAGTGGGAGTTGTATGTAATCAAGATGGGATTATGTACTCTTACATGAAATGTAACAGTTAGACATCATGGCGCCCTCGTTGATTCAAACTGGTAAAGTGTGAGGCCTCACCCAAACTTACTGTGTGTTTGATTGGACCACTTTGACTCCATATCGAGAACTACAATAATTGAACACTATATGAGATTGATTTGATCCATGCCTCATTGTTCAATTGATGTCTTATACAGAAAGGATAGATGACTATGATTACTACAAATTCATTATCTTGCAATAAGGTATTCCAAGATATTTTGGTTATGGATTTAAAATGTCATATTTGGTTGGGAACAACTAAGTGTAGCTAGAACGCCTCTAACTGTTAAGCGTTGTGATACATGACCCAAATCCGTCCAAGTGGGAGACTGTTGGAATATATGGTCGGTTCGGGTCAAGTCAACGCGGACCGACCCGAATTGGACCCGGTATGAGTTACACCGAGGGTAACGGAATATTAAACCCACTTAATTGTTAACTGGGCCGACACAATCAATTAGAATGTTAAGATGATGGACTAGGCTTTAATTTGGTGATTGGGCTTAAAGCCCATTGGGTTTAAAATGTTTAAACCCTAATTATATTTAATATATATATAATAAGATAATATTATTATAAGGGAGATCATCTTATTAACCAAAAACCCTAGCCGCCATCCTTACTAATTCCGGCAGCCGTCACCTCCGGCCACCGGACATCAGGCCACCACCCACCTGCTACAAACACCACCGCCGGCCTTTATAAGTCTCCGGTACCGTCAGCCGCAAGTTGCAGTTCGTTTTCCGGCAACCATAGGGAGATTCCAGGAATCCCGTTTTTCCGGCGAACTCTAGTTCCTGCCATTTGTGTTATGTTTGGTAGCTGCTGTTGCTCGGCGACTTCGGTTACTGTCTGCTCACCGTTGCTCCACCGAAGGACCACCGCCGCAACCACTGTACCGCCGGAACACCATCCCGCAGCCGCTGTTGCTTCTCCGGACCGCTGCTGTCGTTCCGCCGGACCACCGCCGCCGCCAGATCTGTTTGTGTCGATTTACCTAGCTTCATCCGTTAGCTCTCGGTGTCTCTTCCCGGTTTCGATAACCGAGGTATAAAGATTTAACCTTTATCTATGGTTGCGTTTTATTTTATATCGTGCTCGTATTAGTTGTAACCGGATCCAAGTTCGGGTTTCGGTTCAATGGTCGTTCATATTATCCGCTGCGTTTTTACTCGTTAATCTATTAATGTGATTAATAATTATTTAAACGAAAATTATAAAACGGGTTTAATTGTTAAAACTGTTTCTGGAACCACCGTTGAAACCCAACATTTGGGTCATCTTGAAGATCAGTAACCAAATGGTTTGAGAGGAAACCGGCTGTGCAAGCATAAATTTGCCTAGATTGAAGGCATTTATGTTCACTTACCAACCTTGTAACTTTCTATGAAGTTGTTCTCTTTTGGTATGACAGCAACAGTACCCAAGGGCATCTAATAGCATGTGGGTCTTTCCTTTTTCCCTTACCCCCAATATTTTTCTGGACCGGTCCCTGATCTTTATTAGCACTGCTAGATCCAACCCCCTGCATGTGGGACCCGTCTTCCATATCCCCTTCACACACTGCCCTCGACCTTATCAAATCATCTTTTCTTATCCTAATTTGTCTTCTTGTTTCAACTGCATGTGCCTTGATCATATCCTTAACCTCTGCTTTTGTACCGAAAACTTGTCCCACATGGAAAAGATAATCCATGTCCCTCTCATTTCCTTGTTTTTCTATATACAACCTATCATTATCCAACATAACATCATCCATTTCAATGTCCAAACCCTCTAAACTACCAATTGCATCCTGCTGTTCAACTTCAAAATCAGTATGCAATCTGAAATCCCTCGTATCAACATCTACATCATCTGTGTCACCATCTTCATAGTTGAAATCACTATCTGAATCACTTTCTGAATCTTCATCGCCCTCCTTAGTTTTCTTAACATTCTTAGATTTCTTATAGTTCTTAGATGTCTTCACATTCTTTGATTTCTTAGCTGGACAAACCTCTACATGTTCATCATCACAGAACACTCATCTCTCATTTCAAAATTAGAATCCCTACTATCATCAGTTCCACTTTCATCTGAACTTGAAGATTCATCAATATCTTCTCCACCTCCACTTCCATCTCCACCTCATTTGTAGGTTGCACACCAAAAGCATTCTCTCCAAACAAAGGGTCAAAGTCTGGATCCTCATGACATAAATCAATTTGGTCTTGTTGTTCAACAACACCAACATTATTCTCTTGTTGAACACTCTCATGTGCATCCTGTTTGTCTTGTTCCACAACAACCTTTTGAAAAACAACCTCATTTGTGCTATCTTGCCATTCCAACAACAACCTTTTCTTAGCTGAGTTTGCTTTATCTAGTACTACCTCACATGCAAGAAACTCCTCATTTTTTATCTCTTCAATGGTAAACTTTGAGGGTGAGCAGAAGTATGTGTGTACAGAGGTGTACTCATGCTCAACATACACATTCATTAACTGATTACAAGCTCCAATATACTTAGCAAATTCCCTAACATCATCATCACTTCCCAAAGCTCTAAGCCTCCAATCCAAATCTGAACCCGGTACTACATAATGGTAGAATCTAACCTTATTTTTAGGATAAGCTAATTGATCCGAGATTCCATCAAGCTCGTGAACAGAAAACTTGTCAATATCTAGCATGTAAACAAAATGGACAACGTCTCTGTTATAAACCCGTCCAGGAAATTTGGTGAAAGTACCACCATGGTGCAACTTGATCGAGAACAAATGTGGATTATTTACTACGCATAAAAGATTAAACAGTTGTTAGTTAAATAAACCCGATTATAAACCCTATTATTTGAACTTACCATAAAACTTCTCAGCATCCGATTGTTCAAAAGCTTCACGGATGAAGTATCGAGGAGGATGGATATCATCCATTTAGGGTTTTTAATTTTTGATAGGAGAATGTTGTTCAATTAAAGCATTCAATTTATGATATTTGATTTCAGATATAGGGGTTTTTTGAAGGATCACCGGAAAATGAATCGATTAAGGGTGGGGGAAACCACTGATAAAGGGTTTTTGTTTGCAGGTATACACGAAAAGACAAATATGCCCTCACATGCGCCTCACGTGAGATTATTTAACTGAGTTTTTCTAACCTAGTTAGCGTAAAGGACAAAACGTGTAGAAATAAATGTTTAAATGACACCGCCTGCAAAGAAACTAAATAAATGACACAAACCGTAAATTGGCTTTGTTTAAAGGACAAAATTCGTAATTATGTCTAAAAACCAAGCTTTAAATTTAGTTTTAGTCTTACAGTTTAATTATTTGCACAAATGGCCCTTCAATGAAAAAAAGATTAAAATGCTCTCATGTGCACAACACATAAGGTGATCTAACTGGAAAACCTAACATTCGTTAGTGTAAAAGACTATAAACGGGCCAAAAATCCATATAAAAGATAAAGAATGAAACTCATTCTTAAAAAGGACCCATTTCATAATTTAGCTAATTTAAAATGACAAAAATTGTAATTTTTTCTTATCTATATATGAAAATGAAACCTTAAAACACATAATACATAACAATATGAAATTCGAAAATATTAATCCCAACCATTGTTTAGCAGTCGAACAAGGATCTAATAATACATTTATGAAACGAATGAGAAGCTGCTTTTATTAATAATTTGTGCATTTGATTGAGGTTTGCACCATCGAATTCGAGTAGAAGAATTACAATAACGACCCCAAATATGAGTATGTGACATCGATCACACTGTGTAATGTGGGTTCACATCGATATCCAATCCTCTTAGTTTCGCGAAAGACTCTACCTTTCCTTTCAGAGTATGAAGTTCCCTTAATCTGTAAGACAGCAACTAATAATATTAAAGATCATGCATATTTTGCTTGTTTTTTCTATTTAATGGGCCGTGTAACGGGTAAAGGAGATCACTTCGGAGAAAAAAACGGACCAAAACTTGAAAGCCATCCAGATAATATTACATCATTTTTGTAATCTTATTTAACACACAAATTACCTATATATTTTATTTAAAGTGATTATGGCATTAAGCAGCCAGGGGCATGAATTTCTGACATGACATGGAAAAATACGACACAGAAACTAACATTAAATTCGTTTGTTTGGGGACCCGTTTAGTTTGGTTAAAATGTGTTTTATACCTAAACTGATTGATTACCTTTTGCCAAAATTTGAAAGTATGAGACGTGTTGATCAAGGTTTATAGTTTAAACGTAATTATTTTTGACACATTTAATCACAGAGTTTTACTATGCAAAATTTTAAAATAGAATAAAACTTCGACCAGCCTGTTTTGTCATAGGAAAAACGTAAATAAAAAAAGACGATATGGACCTTGCAATCTCTGCACGGCGTTTTGCTTCTTCTGCCATCATGTTTATGTCTCTGAATGTGTAGTTTTCAGCAAAAGTCTTTGTTTCAGAAGTATCAAGACCATGAAGTGTTCTTTGTTCTTTAGCCCATGCTGCTTCACGTGCTTCCTTACCAAAGTCCTTTTGTGTCGTGAAAGCCGTCTGCATCAAAATTCAAAAATTAACTATGTTAATTTTCCGACACAAGGTAATTAAACACGAGTGAATATAATTTTTACTCACCTTACGATTAATAACATGGCCCCATGCTCGCCCGCTAAGTGCATACCTAACCGCGAATTTGATTGGGTCAAGTAACATATAACTTAAGATATTATACAACCATATAACTCCAGTCCAACCCCAACCAATCGCGTGGACCTTAGCAAAATCCCATGTCAAATATGCTGACATCACAGTAGCAATCTGCGCGCAAACATATAAGAAAATAAGAGAAGATGATAACTAACTCTAACGGAAAAAGCACAACAATGAAATTACCAATTGAGCTAGAATGAATGCAGCAACCAACAGAAGACCTGGTCTTTCCATGAAAGACCAACCCCTCGAGCGTGTGACGAATATTAACGCCTGGCTGATTGTGCTGACCTGGAGGTATACAGCTGATGCTAGCTTTGCTTTCCAAACTTTGTCTGTGAAAAGGTCTACATGCTTATTGAGATCATCCACATGGAAGGCATGCTGAAAAGATGATATAGTGAAAGAAAGTTAGAGATGCGTTTGTATGTGATAAAAAAATTATGATGCCGGTTTAAATGGGGATGGTTCAAACACACTCAACCGGACAAGTTACGTAGCCGGTTCTGAAAACATTGGTAATAACTTTATAATCAAACACGAGCCTCGTCAAGAGCTATTATAATATATTTGTACCGCAAAAAAGCTGGTTCTAGTAGCCACATAGAAGAATATGACAGTCATTAGAGCAAGGTATGTGCCTATGACTATTCCAGTTGCGAATATTTCACTCAGCTTCCAGCTGTCAGGGCTCGGGGATGGTTTGACTCTATCTTTTGAAATAGTCATGATTGTACCTGAATACATGTTGGGTTCAAATGGTTAGAAAAAAACTTTGTGTGTTATTTAAACCAAGGATTAAACCAAGTATACCATCATTCAGAATGGCAATGACAAGAACAAGAACTGGAGGGAAATTGAATCTGTAAAAAGCAGTCAACAACATAAAGCCTAACTGCAAGAGAACAAGATAAAAGGTTTAAAACAATGACGGTTACATGAATAATTGATATGATTAAGATTTTAAGATGAAGACTTACCACAATACGTATGGTGATTGAAACAGCATAAATCTGTTGGACAAAAAAGAAGGAAAGCTTTTATATATGTGTTCAAGAAAGTGAAGTAAATAATAATAATAATAATAATAATAATAATAATAATAATAATAATAATGGTTTGAGGATTTTACTGTATAGTTTTTCATTCTTTGAAAGATGGCTCGGCTTGTTAACACCGCGCTAATGATGACACTGAGTCCGGGTTCAGTTAAAACTATGTCAGAGGCGCTTCGGGCTGCATCAGTGGCATCATCGACTGCAATTCCAATGTCCGCTATCTTTAACGCAGGTGCATCATTTACGCCATCACCAGTCATTCCACAAATGTGCTTTTTACTTTGAAGAATCTTCACAATCTCATACTTGTGCTCTGTTAAGCAATTCAACGGTTTAAACCACCAAGGATTAACAATATTATAACCATGAATGGTTGGTTACCTGGAAAGACACCAGCAAAACCATCGGCTTTTTCAATAAGTTCATCAACGGGTAAAGCTGCAACGAGTTGTTCCTTATTATCACCAAGTAATGATGATGAAGGATACATGTTAACACCCATTCCTAATCGTCTCCCCGTTTCCTTTGCAATTGCCAGCTGATCACCTGAAAATATTCCGTCATGTAATTAATCTAATCTACTAGATTATGTGCAACCTTTAAAGGCTATGTCGGTGCTAGACACACAAATGAGAACAACCATATATGTATATGTATAAGTTACAAACATATAACGCAAGGTTTTTCAAAATTCCATTTATACACTTCTATTATAAACACAATGGTGAATACGTATAACACAATGACCTAAAACGTAAGACACAATGATGAATACATATAACACAATGACTTGAAACGTAAAACACAATGGAAACAACATATTACACAATGACTTGAACGTAATATACAATGAACGTAATACCTTTTTTCTTAAATTAAGTGAATGCCATATGTCAATCCGAATAAAAGACAATGAACGTATTACACAATGACTAAAACATAATGACGAACATAAAGACACAATGGCGTAATCTTTGTTTTAATTTTTGTCTTTAGTACGAGTACCAATTGAAAAACACAATGATCAAAATCTATAATACAATGCATATGAAAACTCAATTAAAAGACACAATGAACAACAAAAAAACACTTAAAAAACCTATTAATTTTTTTTTATATAACAATATGATACTCGTATTAAAGATAAAAAAAATGCTTGTTATTATGGTAAAAAAAAATGTCGTATGAAAAAGTTATTTTAAAATGATGGGGGATTTGACATGTGACTTGCATGTGGAAAGAGAAAGTCAACAAAGGTGAGTTATTACCTTTATGCTCTTTCCATCAATTTTTATTTATTAAATTAATCCCAACCATTCAAATATAAGATTAATGGATTGGATTCCTTCTCACCCTTCTCATTTTTTTTGTCCTTTGTATTTTAACTTTACCCTATAAAACACACCCATTTACTTAATTAATCCTACAACTTATTATGCATAAGTTACAAGCATAAAATGCAAGTTTTTAAAATTTCATTTAGCCCCTCTGTAAATTACAAAACATACCCCTCCATTTAACCAAATCTAATATTTTGACCTTGGACTTTTCAAAATGTAATTTTTGGCAAATCACAGGTTGAGAAGTCTCTTACTAAAGACTTTTCTTCTTCTTTGTTTCTTTTCCGTTTTTTTTTTGTTTTTGTTTTTGTTTTTGTTTTGTAACTTTCAAAATATGATGTTTAATGAAATTCCGAATATATCGTTGCGACATACGTATTGTTGTCTACGTTTTGATGTAAATTTCGTTTAAAGCAAAGTTGTGCGTGATAATGTACAAGTCATCTATGTACACTTTATATATAAGATAAATTATATAGGTAAGAACAACAAACCTGTGATCATCTTAACACTAACTCCAAGGTCTAAAGCTCTTCTAATTGTCTCAGCACTATCATGTCGAGGCGGATCGAATAGAGGAAGTAGGCCCACAAATTCCCATGGCCCACCGGGACTATCTTTACTATTTGCAGGTACTTCCTGTATTAAACAAAATAAGTAAAAAGGAAATGGTAATATATTAACAATTATATTTAACACTTTGTACCTGGCGAGCTACACCAAGAGACCGAAGCCCACGTTCAGCAAATTTGTCAATGATCAAGTGTACCCGACTTTCAATCTCAGATTTGTTCCTTGCCAGATTTAGAATCTAACAGTTTACAAGAAATTAAAAAGTCAGCATTATTGAACTGTAATATCAGACTAGTGTTTATTAGTATGGGGCCACGGGCTCAATCTCATACCAATAAACACTAGTATGTCATAATACAGTCCAATCAACATAACATTTGACTTTCAGATTTTAAATTCAAGTGAGTTTAAAATAGCACCTGCTCTGGTGCACCTTTGCTAACTCTATGCATCTTTCCAGCTCCATCAATGTAAGTCAAAGCGGTCCTCTTATCAGTTGGATTAAATGGAAGGAAGTGTACTTCTGTAATTCCAGATCGTGCCTTGCGAAATTCATAATAATAATTTAATAAAATATGTTTAATTGTGATTAATTTATCTTATGTAACTGAATAATATGAATACCTCTTTAGGATCAGCCAGCATTGATACTATAGCAGTATCAATGGCATCTTGATTTTCTAATCTTGATGCTCTAGCAGCCATTAATACAACTGTGTCTTTATCAACACCACTTGCAAAAACCTACATAATCGTGTTTTAATCAAGCAATAGTAATAAAATTTATATAAAATAGCATTAACAAATTAAAAAGAATTACAACAAAAATTATTTAGTAAACATAGATGTTAAATAGAAAATATAAATAAATATATAGTTTTCTAGTCACCTGGTAGGCGAAGAGCATAAGGATATTCCGCCAACACAAAAAAATACTTTATTTTTAATACAACTCTGAGATATGGTACCGTACAGTAATATAAAAACAAAAAATTAGTACAAACACTAACCAAACACTGTACCGATTATGGCAGTGTAATCGGTGCATGTAGTGCAAGAATACCAAAAGATACCGAAACGACTCGTATCTACCGAAAAGCATAAACATGAATACCATTATCGAAGTTCGGTCGGTATCGACGCGGTACTGGTACTCGGTGAAAAATGCATATCCGTAATTTACCATACCAAAAAACACGTTATTCTGAATAATATTTGTTTCAATAAAGTTTATATCGGAATATAGACAAAGACAAGCATAACTGTGAATCTAGATTTTTTTTAAAAGTTAACAAACACAAGTTATTAGAGAAAAACATATTATTAACAAAATTAAATTGTTAGAGATGTTATTACTAACAGTATAAGGGGTAAAATTGCTACTTTGGAAAAAAAAAAGGTTGTGAAAATGCTTTTGAGAGGGTACTACTATTCACAAAGTTACAATTTGTTCTTAGTAAAGTGAAATTAAGAATATGATTGCATGACAAAACAAAACAAAACAAATTTACAAAATAAGAAAATAAATTTACCTCAATCAAATTTTTGTCAACAGTAAGTTTGTTAAGAGTTAAAGTTCCAGTTTTATCACTACACAAAACATCCATTCCTGCCATTTCTTCAATAGCAGTCATCCTCTTTGTAATAGCTCCTTGTTGAGATAATCTGTGGGATCCAATGGCCATTGTAACAGATAAAACAGTTGGCATTGCAATTGGGATACCACCAATGAGAATAACCAGAAGATTATCAATTCCTTCACGGTAATCCCGATGTTGAAAAGCGAATATGACGACTAACTCAATGGCCATCCCGATCGCAATTGAGCATATGCAGAAGTTACCAATTGCAGTCAAAACTTTCTGAAAGTGACCCACGTGTGTCGTGCTGTCAACAAGATGAGCCGCTTTGCCAAAAAACGTGTGAACCCCTGTTGCAATAACAACCGCCTCGAGTTCACCTTGTTTGCATGTGGACCCCGAGTATACACCGTCACCTGGGTTCTTGGATACTGGCAGTGATTCACCTGTGAGAGCTGACTGCAAAAAGTTTGAAAACTCAACTATAATATATATTTCATTAAAAAGTAGTGTCGACATCAATACAGAAAGCAAAAATGCACCAACCCTTTTTGGATAGCAAAACCAAGTCGTTTAAAAATAACATTCATAGAAAGTGGGGTCTAATATTACTATTCATGACCCGTTGGACACAACCAAGTCAACCATATGATTGTTGTTTGAAAAGTTAATAATAAGTAAGTTTAAGTCGTTACTTGATCAATCTTTAGAGGGTCTCCTTGAAGCAATCGTGCATCAGCGGGAATGATGTCACCGAGCTTGATGCTGATAATGTCACCAGGTACAAGTACTGATGCATCCTCTTCGTTCCATTTCCCGTTGCGTAAAACCTAACGAGAATAAATGTTTTATATTAAAAAGACGCTATTTAACTGACATATTAATGTTAGTAGACATGTAAACCAATGTACACTTGCTTATGAATGAGGGTGTTGGGGTTAGAACATATAACTAGGGGTGTGTTGTGTGCACGAAACTGAAATAACCTATTCAAGCGAACCTAATAAAAATGACGGTTTGGTTTTATTTTTTTTAGAAACCGATTTGTTCGGTATTGGTTTTGGTATTAACCAAAAACTAAAAAAACCGATTTTAAGTAATTTATAAGAAATTAATAAATGTTGTAACCTAAAAGTTTTAGATTCAAATGTGTAATAATCAACTAATCACTAATTAATATGAAAAATAAAAAAAATTAGGCCCAAATTATTAATTTTGGCCATTTTTTTAGCTGGTAAAATCAAAGCTGAACCGAACCCATTGTGATAACCAAAAAGCAGAAAAACCCGAAACCGAACTGCTTACAAATAACCCAAGAACCGATTTTTGGTTCAGTTTGAGCCAAAAAAAAAACCCATGCATATCCCTAAGATATAACTTAACAGAATAAAAACGGGTCAAATGGGTTTTAAACCATCTAAAATCTGTATCTAGTATATACAACCACATAAGTTGCTTTATTTAGACATTACATTATTACTGCCAGGGGCAGATTCAAGGCTAAGAGAGGGTGGGCCGGTGCCCACCGTCCGCTGGTCATAGTGTCGTATTTGCGTATACGCGCTAGTATATGATGAGCCAGCAATTATTCAGTGCCCACCGTCAACGATCAGCCAGTGCCCACCGTTGAAGCCAAAAACTAGTTTCGCCGGAGTTTTTTTTTTCCGGCAACGACTGATAGTCCATGTCTTGAAGAAGGAAGATGACGAGAATGGTGAAAAAATGCTAGGACGTTTGGTATGTTATTATATTTAATTATATGCTGTTGATTGATATTCACGAGGCAGTGCATTATTACTTTTGTAGCTATTGTTTTAATTTTAATTTCCAAATTAATTAAGATGGCATTCAACATTTCTTTATTTACCTTTTCAACATTTCATTATTATTGTTTAAAAAATGTATAATAATATATTATTATTATTATTATATAGTTACAGTATAATTAAGCTATTATATATTGTATATACTACTTAAGTTGAGTTTCTTTTTATCATTTTAAAATATTATATATTAAAAAACTATTTCATTTAATGTTCACGTAAAATTGCTTCATAAAAATAAGTGTTATAATGGCTTCAAATATGAGGACCAAAAATTACAATTATAAGTTGATATATTAATTGTTAAAGAAGGCAATTGATGTGTATAAAATGATGTAAAACTTATATATTTACTCTTTCCTTCTAATATTCTAGTTCAGCCACTACTGTTGATTACCGATGGTTACAGAACAACTCAGTGAGCAAACATAAATAGTAACTAATTAATTTTTTTTTGCCTCTGAATTTTGAAGAATAGATAGAGGATGATGATGATGAATATTACTTTGTTTGATGTAACTGTCTTAATTATATATATATATATATATAGTGTGTGTGTGTGTAATATATTATAATATGTATTTTTTAAACTTAAAGGGTGGTATGTAAAAAGACAAATTTACTCTCTCATACGCCTGAAAGTTTATTTCGCTCTCGGCCCTGTGAAGGCCCTGTGTTTTTTTTACCGAACTCACTTTGCACCCATTTCATTTCGTGCCCCCCGTAATAAAAAATTCCAGATCCGCCACTGATTACTGCAATTACAGTGTTTCTTAATTATAATTATTAACACTTAAGTATTTGTGACTCTTTTCTAAGAAAAGATTAAAACAAAATGTGATAAAAATCAAATGAACCTGACAAGACCCGATTCAACTATGATGACCCGTTATCCATATTATACAAATACAGTAATTAATTACGTTTAAATGGTGTTTTCTTTTCTTTTTTTTTTTCCGTACAAATTACTTAAGGCGCGCACACCTTAGCTTTTGGAGCCAAACGAGCCATGAGGGCTGCAGCTGCATTTCCAGCATTATTCTCTTCTACAAAACTTATGGTTGAATTGATAAGGAGAAGTATCAATATCCCACCAAAGTCATGATAGTCAGCAGGTTGTTTCTCTTTCTGGAAACAATAATTTCATATGCAAGAATCATAAAACAATACAGTTCCGTTATAGTATACAATTATATGATAAATGTTGATATCTTTTTTATAAAAAATTAAATAATCAAATACAAGAACCGACTAACCCCTCCTCGTGCCATAGTAATAGCCATGATTGCTGCTGCTTCCATGACCCAAGATAGAGGGTTCCACATAAACCCCAAAAATTTCAGAATTTTGTTTTCCTACAAATTTTAAAAAATGCAAATTTCATGTTTATATTTATATATGCTTAAAAAATTGAAAAATCATTCATATGTAAGCCTTTTTTTCAATCGAACCTTTTTCTCTTCCAACTTATTGTAGCCAAACATATTCAAACGCTTTTCAACCTCATCGGAGTTGAGCCCTTCTTTCGTGCATTTTAACTTGTCAAAAACTTCTTCCATTGGAATATTTTCCTGCAAAAAAAAAAAAAGTTATTTTCAGGGTTTACCAATTAATGATCTGATTTAGCTTTAATAATTGAGTAATGATATCTTGCAAGTGTTTTAACTATCCCTCTAGATAGAAGCTTCTCAGATCATTTGATTAAGCTAGTTTGAACTTATCAAACATAAACTATGTAAAAACCAGTTATGCAACTAATTAAAATATGATACTAGAAGTAATTACAAACAGTAAGAAATGGTACCAAATCAACAGCTTCTTTGTTAATTGCCTCAAGAGCAACTGCCTTATCCTCCTCCATGGACACCATTTTCGGACGAGCCCTTATATCATGAAAAAGCGAAACCCTTAACCGAGGATAGTAGGAGAAGAACAATGAAGTGTGGAGTGGGGGATGACAATGTGAGAAGTAGGAAGTATATATATATATATAGCGGATAAGATAGAGACATTAATGTATCGATCATCACGATTGATGAACACGATGAGATAGACAGACAGACAGGTGGGATCCAAAGTGAGGATTTCTATTGGTGTTGGTTTGTGGGAAGAGGACGAAAACAGGATTTTGAAGGATCCGCCTGCCTCCAGCAATATATATATATATATATATATATATATCAACAAGATTTGCTTATATTCTATGTTGTAACTAGAGTTTGTGAATACCCTTTTGGTCCCACCGAGATAATATATTTGTTTTGAGAGGATTAATCAAGTACAACATTGTCTACGAAATTTCTAATTTTGTTTTTTTAAACAATTTAAATTAAAAATATCCGCAATACCCACGTTTGATAATCGATACAAACTCTAGTACGGCATTTTTGTTTTTATTAAATAAAATACATTTTTAGAGAGTTGATTAAATAATATATTTCTATTTCTATTATTTAAAACCAAGGTGAAGGTGAAGAGATCATATGATATCGGATTCAGGTTGCATCAAAGTAAGATCTATAAGGGTCAGCCCATAAGAAAGGAAAACACAAAAGGGAAACAAATCCATAGGCGTATACCCTAGAGCAGCCAATTCGGAAACAAACTCCTGGAGAAAGGTACACTAGTGGACCACCGCATGTACCAACACTGTGTAGACATAAGTATCAACAGGGTATCGCCACATGTAAGAGGAACACGTGCAGGACCACCGCAATAGGTAGACATATGGGAGACAACAATTATGTGCAGTGGAACCTGCACAAAACAACCTTCATGATCTCCATTATGACGGCTGCATAGAAGATAAACACGATATTCCTGGGACACGTGGCCCAGTAAACATTCTATACATTCGGCTATAAATAGAGGACGCCATCAAACGGTAAAAGAATTTGTTTCGTTCTCTTTCCACTCTTTCATTATCATTCACCACTTACCATACTAGCAAATAGTTAGCAAATACCTCATATAATCGTTAAGCTTATATGAGGTAACGATTATATGCTAGCAAACAAGCCCGTCAAGAACGCTATGACACCATGAAACAACTTATCAACTGCAAAATGGAACAGGGATCCCCTGTTAGTGCGCTTGTCGTCAAAATGAAAGGGTACATCGACCAACTGAAGAAATTTGATTATCCCATGTCGAATGAAATGGCAGCGGACTTCATCTTGAACTCTCTCCCTAGCTCTTACGACCATTTCGTAATAAATTTCAATATGAATGCCTGGGTGAAGACAGTGCCGAAGCTTCATGGTATGCTCAAAACGGCTGAGATGAATATTCCAACTAAAACTAATCATGTTCTGATGGTTCAATCTACTGGTGTCAAGAAGCCTAAACCCAAGAACCGAGGTTATAACGGTAAAAGCAAGAAAAAGGTTATAGTTGCTGCCAAGCATGCCACCAACACTAACAAGAGTGTTAAAAAGGTACTGTGATAACCAAAACTTTATACTCAATATTTAACTTATTTCAATTGAACATTGTTTGAAAGAGTTCAACTTAATATTAAGACAAAAAAGTGTCATCCAAAAAAATAATAATAATAACAAATACAAAACTTATACATCGTAATGATAATAATAATAACAAAAATAATAACAATAGTAATAATAATAATATTATTATGTAACATCCAAAATAAAAGTTAAGAATAGGGTATAAATAAAAATAACGTAAATAAAAGTTAGTTAATATCTATAATAAAAAAATTATGTATTAACAAGGAAATCATATTGTATGTTGAAAAGTCAATACATAGTAAAAGAAATATGGAAACAAACAAAAAAATATCAAAAGTTAAGGATAGAGCTAAGTTATCACATTCTCATTCAGTGAAAGTTACATCCATACACCCATATCTCTAATTTCATGGCAAAGTAAAATGGTTAATAAAACAAGTCTTGGAGCCACCAAACATTTACACAATCACACAAAACATTCACATAGTCACACCTTCAGAAAGGTAAATTCCGACGACGGTCCGTGCTTACATATGTGTGTGTTTGGGTATAACTCTGCTAAAGTTTTCCGGTGATACTTTGCGATCATTGGCGAACCAAAAACAAGCTAAAACATCAATAAGATAACTAAGCTACCTATTTTCACCTTGTTAATAACTTTCGGTCACTTCTCCACCTCACGTAGAACTCAAAATAAATTTCCGACCAAACCGTGCTTTTTCCGGCAAACTATGGAAGAAGATGGATTAACTGCAAGGTTATTTTATTAGCTTCTTTTTATTTAATCAAATCTAATCCTAAATAAGTTGGTTGGTCTCAAAGTCTATAAAACATATGATCATCGGTTCGATGCTCATCACGTACTCTCTTTTTATTTTTACAATGAAAAAATGTTTGTTTGAAAACCAATATCAGTCCAATTTGTACATTTTGTAGATATTAAAAATCATATATAGATAAATATATGAAAACCAATAGTTAATGTAAATTATATATATAGATAGCTGGATATAGTTCAATCAGGTAAGCAAAAATTTTATGGGGTTGGTTCTTGTTATACGTCACCTTTACTTATTTGCATATTATTAAAGTTTTCATAAATGGAGTATTATTAAGTTATTAACCAACTTGGCGAAATTGTTAAGTCATCAAAAATGGTGTAAGCATGATTGATTTTTATATTATGAACTATAAGTTTCGATTATTATTTATACAAATAACAATTAGTTCTACAACAGGTTATATTATTATAAAATCCAAAAGTATATTACTTTTATATATAAAGATATTAAGTGTTTAAAATAAAATTACTATTGCAATTTTTGTAATACACACTTTAAATCCAACAAAACAAATGCAATTTTAATTTGAATATGACTCATATGTAGATAACTAACATGCTCACGAACAAGTTATTATTATTATCACAGTGGAACATTAAAAGTACGGATCATTATCCTCACTCTTCATTGCTTTCATATTCAGTTGATATAAACCCATTGAGTTAATATAAATTTTTTTTAACTCCTCACGTCCTTGATTTATCAATTCACTTGAATGTCCGTTGGATTCCAATTCTGATTAAACATTGAATTTATCTTTCATGTCATGTGATATTATTATGTTTGATTATACTCATTATCGCATGTTTCGATATATGTTACGATAATATATTTTCTATGAGTTATGTGAATAAGATTTGTATTCTGATACCCTGAGTGCCGCTTCTCGTGGAGTGTCCCACGAGCATGTTGTTGCAGCATCGGCAACATGTGCACTACCCGTGACGGTGAGATCAGTTCACGACGTCTCTTAAGTACAAGTGTGGTATATATGATTATTAGGAAGCGTATGGATCGATCCTAGGATTTATATTAAGGAGATGGATAGCGGGTATGCCAACTCGCCATCTCGTGTGATAAATATCCAGGTTTAACTACCTGTATATTGCCACGTTTTATGTTCGCTCATGGGTACATCCGTATGATACATTTTAATTTATTTAATAAGGTTACTTTGCATCGTATCATCAACTGTAAGTTCAATCTAAATTACGTTTCATTAAATCATTGATTGTTTGAGCCTATTATTTCGTATTGAGCATTCGACTCATTACGTTATTTTTATTTATTTATTCAGGTCCACATGTTATTTTGGGCGGAATTAAGAGCGATGAATAAAACATCAGGATCCTAATAAAATATTTTTTCAACCATGCTAGTGTGTAAATTAACCTTAAGTTTTCCTTGTCTAATGTGTTACACCTTTGTCAAGTCAATTTATAGAATTATGGGTTTTGTTCGGAAACCATGTTATTGTGACACGTCAGCCCATTCGGGCTGGGGTGTTACAGGTACCATCGCTGCCTCCTGAGGAGCGCCAGTGCTACAAATGAAACAAGATAGGGCACTGAATGCGTAACTGCCCCGAGCATCTAGCCGAGCTAGCAAAGAAGAAGGCCAATGGTGAATCCTCTAAAGGTATTTCCATATACGTTATTGAACTTTTCACTGTTTCTAGCAACACATGGGTATTTGATACCGGATTTGGTTACCACATCGTTAATGTCTTTCAAGAGCCTGAAAACTGGAAGAAACTGAAACAAGGCAGCATGGAACTCATCGTTGGTGATGGGAAGATAGTCCAAGTTCTTGCAACTGTCACATATCATTTTGCTTGTCCGTCTGGCCTTGTAGTTACTTTGAATAATTGTTTGTTTGCACCTAGTTTGACCAGAATCATTATTTTAGCTTCTTTACTTTTTGAACAAGGATTTAAGTACGCTTTTAATGGTATTGTTATTTTTGCCTACTTGAATGATGTCTATTCTTTTGATGCTAAACCTCGAAATGGTATTTATGAGATTGATGTTCAAATTAACAATAATATATTTAATCTTTCTAAACGTATCAGATCTGGCATCAATGATACGTTTCTATTGCATTGCCGACTTGGTCACATAAGCAAGGCATGAGTTAAAAGACTCCAATCCGAAGGGATTCTTGAATTCATAGGAACAGACTCTTTTGACATATTGAGTCTTGCTTAGCAGGAAAACTCACCAAGGACTCCTTTATTTATAAAAGTGAACGAGCAAAAGATCTATTAGGACTCATACATACTGATGTGTGCAGCCCGTTCAGAACCATGACTAGTATGACAAACTGAAAATTTTTCTTACTTTTTCAGATACTCATCACGACTTGACTCAAATTTTCGGGACGAAAATTCTTTAACATGGGAATGATGTGACAATCGTCAATTTCTGGTTAACTCCGTTAACTCAACTCCGTCAATTCAAACTTAAGATCATTGAATCTATAACGCACACCTCATTACATTTAAACTAGGGTTTAAATGACGCTTAACACTTAATACATGTGTAGTCTTTCGGGAATTGCACCGAAACGCAAACGAGTTGACGCAAACAATTGGTGAATAAACGAAAAACGTCAAAACAATAATTATGTGATAATTATGTGTTAGACTTATGTGTTATGTGATAACATTGTATAAACGTTAACTCAATGTGCTAGAACTAGTTATTTAAGCTAGAAAAGTAACATTTGGAAGTTGAGGGACTAAAGTGTAACATGTTATTATAAATAATAACATAAACCTAAAACCCTAACACTCTTTCTCTCCTCCCACACCGATCGGCCCTCCCTCTCACCCCCTTGGCAGCCGTCGGCCATCACACACACACATACAAGCAATTTTTCAAGCTTTTGATTGAAGATTAAGGTGCTAGGAAGGTATAAACGACTATCCCTTGCATCCTTTATACTTAATTTCGATTTTTAATGGATTAATTAAAAACCCTAGGGCCGATTTTTGTATATAAGTTGTGTTCATATGTCTTGTTTGATTTGATGATGTATTGATGATGATTTGATAACTAGAATGGATATTATTACATGTTAATTGTTGTGTCTTTGATTTTGAGATCAAATAAAACCCTAACCATGTATGTATGGTGTAATTGATGTGCATGGATAGTGGTTATGGTGTCTAGAGTGTCATATGAACGGATTATGGTCTATAGATGATTAATATGTTGAATTTTGTTGCAAACAGTTTCTGGACAGATTGTGTTGTTGATGTTCAATTGACTGTATCGGGGTGTAAATTTGAAAATTGGTTGAGAATATTGATACTATAGTAAACTAGGTTGAGTCTAGTTTCTAAAGAATATAAATTTGCAATTTTTGGACGTGTAAAAGTTAACCTTTATGATTTTACAAAAACGTTGTGCAAAGCTGAGTTGTTAGACCTGCTGTTAGGTTGTTTTGTAAATGTTATATCTCATGAACTACGATACCAATTGGGTTGGTTCCACTTCTGGAAGTTGACTTGTTGAGTTAGGAACCTAACCCAAGTGGTCTTGCATTTGTTGGATTTTTCATTTAACGGGAATTTTAAATAACATTCTGTTGCGCATGAATTTGACTGTTATGAGTTTGCTGTAATGATTTGATTATTGTGAGAAACCTATGTGGAATAAAAATATAATAAAATATGTTCTGGAAACCTAAGACATGTATGCTTTTGTGATGATTTTTTATGAATTAATTTAGATGCTATGATCGGTGGTATAGTATAATCTTTCAAGTAGAATTTCTGTCTCGGTGAAACTAGCTGCTGAATTGTGTGAAAATGCATGAAACATGATAATTGCTATGTTTTGACCAAATTGCCCCTGCGGGGAATACTTGCTAAATGATTGTGGTGTTTTGACCAAATTGCCCCTGCGGGGAATAGTTGCTAGTGATGTACATTATTAATACACGACACGTAAATAATCGTTCACACATGTATCATATCACAACTGTACTTGTTAAGTCACACACGATTCACAAGCGAAACACGGAACGTAATTTGTGCATAGGTGTTATGTGCCGAGTCTAGAGACTCGATAATAGTTCCGACACTTAGAAAATCTCTTTGTTGTTTTAGAACGCTAGAGAGAGTTTTCTGTGACGCGCATCACTTGGTGATTTATTTTTAGGAAATCTTCGCAAACAGTGAGTTTCACTTACCCCTTTAAACTGTTTTCAAACGCTTTTCACTTGGGGGTGATAACATACTCCGAAAACGCATTTAAGATTTTGTTAATATAAATTATATATCACTTGTAAAGACTAAGTGGCAAACGCAATAACTAAAGTCCTTCATTCACATCGAACCGTTTAGTATTGGATAATAGCGAGTCATTGTTGAGTAGTACTACTGGGTTTGACAAACCCCACCCAACACTAAACTCGACTGGAGGTCGAGTGGGTGTAATCTTGGCTAAACACATACCATGGTCGGGATAGACCTGGTAGCAAGGCAAATGATAAACAGTCAGCTTCGGTGTCGAACACTTAGTAATACTTGTTTTATAGGCTAGCTACCTATAGATATATAATTGACATAACACTATCTGTTAACGCAAAACGCTATACGCAAAACGCTGAACGCTGAACGCTAAACGCAAAACGCTAAACGCTTTATTTTATATAAACTTGTGAACTCACCAACCTCGTGTTGACACTTTTAGTATGTTATTCTCAGGTAGCCGAGGCGGGCGCGCGGTATAGGATCATGCATTGTTGAAAACGCTTTTGTTTATGCAAACTGATTTTAAACTGTTGTCATTGGATTTTAAGTCGTCCTGCGTGACGTAACTTTTGTCTTTTGGTTTTTACGCTTCCGCACTTATTTTCATTTAAACGTTTTTATGGTTTGATTATAACTAATGATTCCGATCCTGTTAGTTCACCCCCTCTGACGGTAAAACTCCGTTAGTGGATTTTGAGGGTGTGACAACTAGAAACCATGAAACATACTTCGTTTCCTTTATCGACGATTATAGTCGATACGCTTATGTGTATCTTATGAAACACAAGCACGAAACTTTTGAAAGGTTCAAAGAGTTTCAAAACGAAGTGGAAAAACAACTTGGTAAAACCATTAAAATGCTTCGATCAGATCGAGGTGGAGAGTATCTCAGCTCAGAGTTCATCACTCATCTAAAAGAGCATGGAATTGTTTCACAGCTCACTCCACCTGGCACACCCCAACATAATGGCGTGAGTGAGAGGAGAAATCGAACCTTGCTAAACATGGTTCGATCGATGATGTGTAGAACTAACTTGCCTCACTCCTTTTGGGGTTACGCCCTTATGACCGCCGCCCGCATTGTTATTCTGGCTCCAACTAAAAAGGTAAACAAAACCCCATATGAGATATGGCATGGGCATAAGCCTAATTTGTCTTTCCATAGAGTATGGGGATGTGATGCATATGTCACCAGTGATTGTGATGACAAACTCGATCCTTGTGGCGTAAAAGTTATTTTCGTCGGATACTATAACCAAAGCGGATATTATTTCTTCCACCCTAATACAAAATTTGATTTCTATCAAAAGGAAGGGCCACTTCCTCGAGAAAGAAATTCTCGATCGAGGAACTGGAAATAATATTGTCGATCTTGAAGAAATTCAAGAACCACAAACAACCGCTGAGGACTGATCAACATGCAAGGAAATGTACAGAACTATAAAGCACGACTAGTAGCGAAGGGTTTTACTCAAACTCAAGGGGTTGACTATGATGAAACCTTCTCGCTCGTTGCTATGACTAAGTCAATAAAGATATTACTTGCCATTGCCGCGTATTATGACTACGAGATATGGCAGATGGATGTCAAAACCTCTTTTCTTAATGAACACCTTTCGGAAGATGTCTATAAAGTTCAGTCTGAAGGTTTTGTCGATCCTAAATATCCTAATAGGGTGTGCAAACTGAATAAGTCCATTTATGGACTCAAACAAGCATCTCGCAACTAGAATCTACATTTTGATGAGAAAATCAAAGAGTTTGGTTTTATAAAAAATGAAGAAGAGCCTTGTGTTTACAGAAAGGCTAGTGGGAGCACTATATCATTCCTCATACTGTATGTGGATGATATACTGATCATTGGAAACAACATTCCTATGCTTAAGTAAGTTAAGCAATGGTTGGGATCTTTTTTCGCAATGAAAGATCTTGGTGAAGCTGCTTACATTCTGGGAATCAAGATCTACCGAGATAAGTCTAAGAGACTTCTAGGGAAAAGTCAAAGCACGTACATAGATAAGGTCATGGCACGCTTCTCAATGGACAACTCCAAGAAAGGAGCTGTTCCCATTGCTAAAGGAACCGTGTTAAGCAAATCGCAATCTCCGGCAACGGACATTGAGACAAAGCATATGAAAGCAATTCCCTATGCTTCAGCGATTGGTTCTATCATGTACGCTATGTTATGCACTAGACCCGACGTCTCATATGCTCTAAGCATGAATATCCGTTTTCAGCAAAGTCCAGGCATTGCCCATTGGACTGTAGTGAAGAACATATTGAGGTACCTGAAAAGGACCAAAGACATGTTGTTGGTGTTTGGAGGAGTGGAAGAAGGGCTCATTGTAAGGTGTTACACTGATGCTAGCTTCCAGACTGACCGAGACGAGTCTCGCTCACAATCAGGATTCGTATTCACTCTCAATGGAGGAGCCATTTATTGGAAAAGCTCCAAACAAAGTGTGGTGGCAGATTCCACCACTGAGTCTGAATACATAGTTGCATCAGATACTGCTAAGGAAGCTGCTTGGATGAAAAAGTTCATCACTGACCTAGATGTGGTTCCGAGTATTCATAAACCAATCGAGGTGTTATGTTATTACACATGTGCTATTTCTCAGGCCAAAGAGCCCAGAGCTCATCACAAAGCCAAGCACATTCTAAGAAAGTTCCACCGTATATGGGAAATGCTGGAACGGGGTGACATCATAATAAGTAAAGTAGACACAGATCAAAACCTAGCAGACCCGTTCACTAAGCCGATGACTCAGGACAAGCATGACTAACACAGGAATGCTATCGGTCTTAGATTAGCTAGTCATTTGTTTTGATTTTGTATTTGGATGTATGAACATTTAAACAATTATACTTTTGAGTTCACTTTTGATTTAATGGTTAAATGCAAACGTTGAATATTATAACTGTGTTCATTTTAATACGTTTAATCCTTGAATATTGTATTGTAAATTATTCGTAGTCGTTCAGACTCGTGGGAACGATTCTGAACTAAGACTATTCTAACTTTGGATTCAAGGAGTTGACTTCCAAACTCATAGACCTCATTATGAATGACGTTGGATGTAACTCGCATCAAATCGTCTTCATGGATCTTAGTCGTAAGATGTATTTGATATTGGTATACTCATTTAGTATCCTTAGACCTAATATACATATTAGAGCTTTCATTTACTAAAGGCTAATCTTTGATCAGTGTCAACCGCTGTCGCGTAACTTCCGGCTATAAACGCATTTATTGGGAATATTCTATGTAATCAAGATGAGATTCTGTACTGTAACATTCCGGGTTTTCGAACCTCTCGTATTTGTAACCATTACCCGACCTTCGGGTTTGGGCATTTTATCAATAAATTCCATTTTTGTTTAATGTACATTTTTATTTATTTATTTATTTATTTATTTTATGTTTATATAATTGATCACAACTATAAATAACATGCGGAAAGAACCCCTTAACTAACTTTAATATACTTTTGAAGCCACAACCATAGAATAGAGACCAAGTAGCAAATATTATTCAACTTTCTTTCCCTCCTCTTCTCCCTCTCACGTAGCCGACGCCATACCCCCCTCCAATTTCGGACTGAGTTACACGTAATTGATCATGCCCAATCAATTTATTACCTTAATCCGATCTTATCGACACCCTAAACTTGGTAAACTATGAACAATTGACAACTAAAAACACCAAAAAAAACCATGGCTAACAAATCCCTAAAACCCTATATAAACTCGTTTATGTTTCAATTAAATGACACCACACCATCTTTGCACCATCTCGAACCCAAACCCTAACTCAATTATAACATACGAAGCCGTCACGAACCTGTTTGAGAGAAACAACGAGTCGTAACCCTAAACGGAAGCTCTCACTCATTTCCTCATCAATTACGTAATCCTTGTTGACGCATCTCGAGGAGTTTGACCGCTTCTATCCGAACTTTTCTTTATCTCATCCTCACAAATTCACTCATTAAAGGTAAGTAAATTCACATCCCCTTTTTACTTCTTTACAATTTTGGGGGCGTTATGCGTTCAAAATCAACTTATTGTTTTCACTAGCAATTCCGTTATATGCATAATTGTAATTGCTCGATTAGTTTTTATGTGCGAATATGACTACGTGTTTATTTTATGTTGGTTGGTACCTTATCCTCATCCTCATCCTCATACTCATTAGTATGATCATACTCCTTCAAAGTAAACCGTTATTGATGTGATTCGGTTAAAAAGAAAACATTTATTTATTGTTTACTAGTTATGGTAATTTACGATTATTGCAAGGAATTGTCCCTTTATTATTATATATACTCAAAACTGTGGTTTACTTGCTCAACATTATGTTGACAAAAATATATATTTTCACGCATGACGCAGGTAGCTTTATCAGATGAGTTAAGTATTGGAAGTTAGATTATAACTTAGGTTGCTTTGATGAATGAAGAACACTTTTGTTTTAAGTTATGCTTTGAATTATTAATTGTAACGATATTTCTTTTGAGACAATGTTTGTGCTTTTGAACTTTGATATATGAATGAATAATTTAGATATTGACACGTGTATTTTTCTTAGTCTCTTCTGAGCTATGATACAATCAATGTCGCGCCCCGGCATGTTCCACCGTAGGTTGTGGTGTGACAGATTGGTATCAGAGCCGAAGGCTATAAGATAGGTGGTTAGACGTAACGACCTAGTAGCATGCTTAGGGTCCCCATACGTGTTCCTATATGTGCACCCTACTTGTTTAAATTTTTGTACATAGCTTAGCATATTTAAATTGTTTATCATATACAATTGGACACAAAAGCACACACTTATTCCGAGGCTACGCCTCACTCTCAAAAATAATATTTTTTTAAACTCTAGGACGATTTTTATTTGGGAAATTCCTTAAGAAATCCCACCTTTTTACTCCCCTCTCCTTGAGGATGATTCGTGGTACGGATATATACTGTAAGAGGGACGCAGTTGTTTAACGAACCCTTGACACCAAGGCTTGCGAGCCTAAGGAAGTAAAATGCGCATAAATCTCAATCAAACGCGAGACTTGGTTGCCTTCCTAGATTGTTTGGTAAGGTTGTGGAACTTATTAGGCGAAAGTATATCACACCAAATGTACCCGATTCTATTACCCTCATTGTATCAAACGTGGTCATGTGGCGACCACATCCTTAAATTTATAACCGAATTCACGGTGATTCGTGGCTAAACTCGGTTTTTCCGTATTGTGTTTTGTTGATCGGATGAATGAAGTATGTATAATGGGGTTGTTCCCGAACTGCTTCAACCATCTACCTCAACACCCCCTCAAATCTGATTTTTGATTGATTTTATTAATTGGTGTTTGATATTTTTCTTTTGTGGAAGGACCCATGGTGGTTCATGAAGCCCTAACCGACAAATGAACCCATGTATTTTAATTCAAGTTATGTTGTTATATATACATATTTATTTTTCTCAAAATGTTAAAGATGATAAAATGTTATATAATCAAGTCTCGTAAGTAATGAAATTCTCAACCTCAAACACAATCCCAACCTCAATGCACGATTACTATATTTCGTCAATCATTTATACTAACAACATTCACTCGAGTCTTACGAACTTTACACCTTTTACCCTTGTAGTATGTCTTCTCGCCTCCTCAACCGTAACCATCGCACCGACAACTCTAGCCGCAACATGTCAAACCGCATTGCTAAGGGCATCGTGGATGCCCTCCCAACGATCATCTCTCAATTGCAAACTATGAATGCTTCTACATCATCCACAACTCCGAACCCAATTGCTTGCTCCATCAAACAATTCAAGAGTGCTAACCCACCGGAATACTTCGGTATCGACGGAGCTACCATTCTCCTCCAATGGTTCGAAGAAATGGAGAGCGTGTTCTTCCATTGTGAATGTCCCAAGGACAAGAAAACCACTTACGCCTCAAGCGTACTCAAGAAGAATGCCCTCAATTGGTGGAACGCTGAGAAGCGCACGCTTGGCGCCAAAGTTGCCATGGCCATGCCATGGGATGACCTCAAGAAACTCATGCTCAAGAAGTTTTGCCCGAAGCATGAACTTCGGAAGTTGGAAGAGGAATTTTGGAATTTGAAACAAGAAAGTGCTAATGACACCATCTACAACGATCATTTCCGTGAACTGAGCCTTCTCATCCCTCACATGGTCACTCCCCTTGAACGTGCAATCGACAAGTACATCTCGGGTTTGCCAATGCAAATCCAAGATTCCGTCCTAAGTCGTGACCCTCAAACTCTCCATGATGCCATCACCCTAGCCGGTACCCTCACCGAGAACCACGTTAAGGCCAGGACCTTGACGCGGAAGAGTTCTAAGAAGCCCAATGATAATCCCACACCTGAGCCCACTAAGGAATCTAAGCCCAAATCATCTAAGCCCGAATCCTCCAAGAATAACAATCACAACAACTCATCCCACTAACGCAACAACAAGAGAAAGCCCAACTCACAAAATTATGTCTGAGTCCAACCACAAGCCCAACAAGCCCCTCCAAACAAGAAGCCCTACACCGGCCCATACCCATATTGCAGCACTAGCCAACGCCACACCCGGCCCAAGTCACTTGTCGGGTGTGCACCAATTGCCACCGTTTCGGCCACCTCACCCAATATTGTCGAGAAGCACCTCGTGTGCAACCCGCTCCACCGCGGTTCGCACCATCAAACCAACCCAACCGAGCCATCCCTCGTGCTCCAATCATTAACTCCCTTAGGGCTTGCTACAATTGTGGTGACCCAAATCACCTCCATAACGCGTGTCCTCGACTCGCTTAAGTTCACCAAGCCTATGTTGCACCACAACCCTACTACACCTCCCAAGCCTATCAAGTGCAAGCTTACCAACCCCATATACCCCAACTCATGGCTCCTCCAACCCTTCAAGCTCAACCCATGGTCATGCAAGCTTATCAAGCTCCAACCCTCAAGTTTCAACTTCTCAAACCCAAGCACCTAGAGGAACTCATGACAAGCTTTCACCATCAATGCTCATCAAGCCCGAAAATCGAATGACGTGGTGAACGGTACATTCCTAGTTAAAAAGCACCATGTTTCGGTACTATTTGATTCCGGAGCTGATATCAGTTTTATTTCCTTTGATTTTGAATACATACTTGATGTGCCACATAGTAAATTATCTAAGCCCTCCACGGTAGAGATAGCAAATGGTAGTTCGATCACTATTGACTTCGTCATTCGAAATTTCACGATTACTCTCAATGGGCAAAAGTTCTCTATCGACCTGATCCCTATGCAAATGGGTAGCTTCGACGTTATCCTATGTATGGATTGGCTCTCTCTCCACCATGCAGAAATTTTATGTTTCGAGAAACTCATTCGAATCCATATCGATGGGGGCGTGATTCTAAATGTTCTCGGAGATAGACCCTTATCAAAGCTAAACCTCATGTCGTGCCTCGAAGCCCAACGTTACTTACGCAAGAAGTATGTCGCTTTCTTAGCCCACATCACCACAAAATCTGATGAAGAAAAGAAACTTTCCGACATCCTGATTATCCGCTACTTCCCCGAAGTTTTTCCCGATGACATTTCCAAACTCCCTCCCATCCGTCAAGTGGAGTTCCATATTGATCTCGTACCTGGAGCAAATCCCGTAGCCAAAACACCTTACCGTATAGCACCTTCCGAGATGCAAGAACTCTCTAACCAAATTCAAAAACTTATGGACAAGGGTTTCATTCGCTCGAGTTCATCTCCGTGGGGTGCACCCGTCTTGTTTGTTAAGAAGAAAGACGGTACTCTTCGTATGCGTATCGATTATCGTGAGCTCAACAAGCTTACTATCAAGAACCGTTATCCCCTTCCGCATATCGATGATCTCTTCGATCAACTCCAAGGAGCCGCATGTTTCTCCAAGATTGATCTCCGTTCGGGTTATCACCAACTCCGTGTCCACGAAGATGACATACCTAAAACCGCCATCCGTACTCGTTATGACCACTTTGAGTTCCGAGTTATGACTTTTTGGTTAACTAATGCTCCTGTCGTTTTCATGGATCTTATGAATCGAATTTGTAAACCCTACCTCGAAAAGTTCGTGATTGTTTTCATTGACGATATCTTGATATACTCTAAATTCGTGCCATTTTCGACTTGTTACGAAAGGAACAACTTTATGCTAAGTTCTCCAAATGCAAATTTTGGCTAAAGCAAGTTCAATTCTTGGGCCACATCGTTAACGACAAGGGTATTCCCGTTGATCCCGCTAAAATTGAGGCCGTTAAAAATTGGATGACCCCGTCCTCTCCAACGGAGGTTCGTTCATTTCTTTGTTTAGCGGGGTATTACCGTCGTTTTATCCGCAACTTTTTGAAGATTGCTTCACCCCTTACCACACTAACCCACAAAGGGAAAGTTTACGAATGGGGTTCCGATCAAGAGGAAGCGTTTCAAACTCTTAAGGACATGCTTTGTAATGCTCCAATCCTTGCTCTTCCCGAGGGCAACGACGATTTTGTTGTCTTTTGTGACACATCTATTCAAGGTCTTGGTTGTGTTTTTATGCAACGAGACAAGGTCATTGCTTATGCTTTGCATCAACTCATAGTGCACGAGAAAAATTACATGACTCACGACCTCGAACTTGGTGCGGTCGTGTTCGCCTTGAAAATTAGGAGACTCAACCTATACAGAACGAAATGTGTGGTCTTCATCAACCATAAAAGTTTACAACACATTTTCGACCAAAAGGATCTCAATATGCGACAAAGATGATGGGCCGAACTGTTAAGCGATTATAACTGCGAAATTCGATACCACCCCGGGAAAGCGAATTTCATGGCCGATGCTCTTAGTCGTAAGAGTCATGTTAAATCCGCCTTGCTCCATTGTGTCACCATTCAATATGACCTACAATACCGCATCTTCGACGCTCAACACGTCTCCGTCACCGAGGGTAACTTACACGACAAGATGTCGTGTGGCGCCAAACTCCAACTTGGTACCAAACGTAATGGCTTACTCTATTACTTGGACCGTTTATGGGTTCTCGATCGTGACGGTCATCGCATGTTCATCCTATTCATCTCGGTGCGGATAAAATGTATGCCGATCTTCTTTCCATGTTTTGGTGGCTGGGAATGAAGAAAGATATCGCTGTATATGTATCAAAATGCCTCGCTTGCTCTAAGGTTAAATTCGGGCATCAAAATCCGTCTGGTTTGCTCGAGCAACCTCCAATCCCCATTTGGAAATGGAAAGACATAGCCATGGATTTCATTACCAAACTCCCCACTACTCAAAGTCGCAATGATAGTATTTGGGTGATTGTTGATCGTTTGACCAAGTCGGCTCACTTCATTCCGTTCCGTGAAAAGTCCTCCATAAGCTAATTAGCCCGAATCTATGTCAAGAACATCATTTTCCGCCATTGAACGCCGTTGACCATCATCTCTGATCGTGATGGTCGGTTTACCACTCATTTTTGGAAATCGTTGCAAACCTCCTTGGGTACCCGTATTGATCTAAGCACCACTTATCACCCACAAACCGATGGTCAATCCGAGAGAACTATTCAAACTCTTAAAGATATGCTCCGTTCTTGCATACTAGACTTTGGTGGAAATTGGGATACTCACTTACCACTTGTAGAGTTTTCCTACAATAATAGTTTTCACACTAGTATTGGCATGGCACCCTTTGAAGCTCTCTATGGCCGAAAATGTTGTTCCCTGATTTGTTGGAATGAGGTTGGTGAATCGCAAATCACTGGTCCCGAGCTTGTTCAAGAAACTTCCGATCGAATCGCTCTTATTCATCAAAATCTTCTTGCCGCTCGTAGCCGTCAAAAGAGCTACACCGATAAGCGCCGTAAACCTCTCGAGTTCAACATTGGTGATCAAGTTCTCCTTAAAGTATCTCCTTGGAAAGGGGTAGTTCGTTTTGGCAAAAGGAATAAACTATCCCCCTCGTTTTGTTGGACCGTTTGAGATCGTTGAAAGGGTCGGTAAAGTTGCGTATCGCCTCAATTTCCGAGAAAAGCTCTCCAATGTCCATCCAACTTTCCATGTTTCCAATATCAAGAAGTTCTTAGCCGAGAGGCCTCTCCACATACCCCTCGATGAAGTACAAATTGATGAATCTATGCGCGTTATCGAGAAACCTGTTGAAATCGTGGATCATATGGACAAGGAAACCAATTTTAGCCGTATCCCGCTTCTCAAAGTTCGTTGGGAATCTAGATGTGGTCCCGAGTTCATTTGGGAGCGTAAATACCGAATGATGACTAAGTACCCGCACCTCTTCGTTACGACTTAATCTCTAATTTCGGGACGAAATTTCCGAAAGTAGGGAATGCTGTAACATTTCGGGTTTTCGAACCTCTCGTATTTGTAATCATTACCCGACCCGGGTTCGGGTTTGGGTATTTTATCAATAAAGTCCGTTTTTGTTTAACATATATTTTATTTATTTATTTATTTTATGTTTATATAATTGATCACAACTATGAATAACATGCAGAAACAACCCCTTAACTAACTTTAATATACTTTTGAACCCTCAACCCTAGAATAGGGACCAAGTAGCAAATATTATTCAACCTTCTTTTCCTTTTCTTTTCCCTCTCACGTCGTTGACGCCATACCCCCCCTCCAATTTCGTACTGATTTACGCGTAATTGATCATGCCCAATCAACTCCTTACCTTAATCCGATCCTACCGACACCCTAAACTTGGTAAACTATGATCAATTGACAGCTAACAACACCAAAACAAACTGCGGCTAACAAATCCCTAAAACCCTATATAAACTTGTTTATATTTCAATTGAATGACACCACATCATATTTGCACCGTTGCGAACCCAAACCCTAACTCAATTATAACATACGAAGCTGTCACGAACCTGTTTGAGATCAACTACGAGTCGTAACCCTAAACGGACGCTCTCACTCATTTTCTCATCAATTACAGAATCCTTGTTGACGCATCTCGAGGAGTTTGCTGCTTCTATCCGAACTTTTATTTATCTCATCCTCACAAATTCACGCATTAAATGTAAGTAAATTCACATCCCCCTTTTTACTGCTTTACAAATTTGGGAGCGTTATGCGTTCAAAATCAACTTATTGTTTTCACTAGCAATTCCGTTATATGCATAATTGTAATTGCTCGATTAGTTGTTATGTTCGAATATGACTACGTGTTTATTTTATGTTGGTTGGTACTCATCCTTATCTTCATACTCATCCTCATTAGTATGATTATACGCCGTCTAAGTAAACCGTTATCAATGCAATTCGGTTTAAAACAACTTTTATTTATTGTTTACTAGTTGTGGTAATTGACTATTATTGCATGGAATTGTCCCTTTAGTATTATATATACTCAAAAACTGTGGTTTACTTGCTCAACTTTATGTTGACAAAAATATATATTTTCACTCATGACGCAGGTAGCTTTATCGGATGAATCAAGTAGTGGAAGTTAAATGATACCTTAGGTTGCTTTGATGAATGAAGAACACTTTTGTTTTAAGTTATTTATGCTTTGAATTATTAATTGTAACGGTATTTCTTTTGAGACAATGTTTGTGGTTTTGAACTTTGATATATGAATGAATAATTTAGATATTGACATGTGTATTTTACTTAGTGTCTTTTGAGCTATGATACAATCAATGTCGCGCCTCGGCATGTTCCGCCGTAGGTTGGGGTGTGACAGGTACTCTTACATGATATGTAACAGTTAAACATCTTGGCGCCTTCATTGATTCAAACTAGTAATGTGTGAGGCCTTGTCACACCCCAACCTACGGCGGAAATGCCGGGGCGCGAACTGATTGTCACAGCTCTCATGGTTACTATCATGCACAATATTTAAATGACAATATCTATTAGTTTAATTAAGTTTTCAAATAAATCAAATACAACAAATACATAATCCATAAACATACAACAATACAACTTATATCACCAATGATCTTGATTAATTATTTTCTAACTTAAATTCTTCACTAAGTCTTCATCAACCTGCATTAAGTTTCTACGATAACCTGCATATGCGTATAAAATAGAATTTGGTCAACAACACATGTTGAGTGAGCAACACACCAGTTTAGCTGTACATATAGTATTTATAATAAAATACGTAGCTGCAATAAGTCAAATGAGAATAACAAATTAACCAAATGAGCAAGTATAACTGAGATGTCGAGAAGCACAAAGGCTAACGACTGGCGTATGATCATACCAGACTGAGATTATGTTGGACCTCTCCGAATGCGGAAGCATACAAAGCAAATAAGCACATAAACAAGTAAGGTATAAGTTTTTAACACATAAGACAATAGTTGCAGTTTTGTGTATAAGTATATATGAGAAAGTATATTTACGCATTGTCCCCAAAACGTGGAAAACAAGTAAAAAGGAGGGGAATGTGGTACTCACCTCAAATAGACGAGCAAAGGAAATAGATATCAATAAGAATGACGATTCACGGAAATCACGCTCGTTGACGATAAAGCCTAATAAAGAAATTGAATGCGAAATAAATATATGAAGTTGACGGATATGATATGATTCGAGAGTTGATGGTTAGTATTATTTTATTAAGTTATATATTATTTAAACGTATTTAGTTTATAGATCTTTTAGTTTTTACCCGATATCATATTTAATTAAATATAGCGCTTGTTAAAATATGAAAAATAGTTATACAATACATAAAATAACTTAGTAAATTATAATATATTTTTTATTATTCAATAACATTTCTTATTAAATTAACGTTGTAAATAATAAATGATAATAATATTATGTAAAATATAAATCTTTTTATAGAACATTATATGTTAACTAGCGTGATATTCTTAGTATATATGTATCAACCGAAACCTTTTTATAAACCAAAACCTCTAATCATTTTTAGTAATCTCATATATACACATAAATATAGTTTTTAACCAAGGTTTAGGAAAACGATTAGTTAACGTGTCGGTTTTAATAAGATGTAAGTTAATTAATTACCTAAAAAAAATTAGATAATGATTTATTTAAAACATTATTATATAAAGCTGAATTAATAAAAAAAAACATCAAAACGGGTCTGGAGGGGGTTCGAACCCGTGACCTCCAGCCCCAACATCTTTAATAAAATCACCCTAGCCATATGGGCTAGGGTGTTAATTTGATCAAACCCAAAACTAAAATTAAATAAAGATAAACAGACGCGGCTCAACATAAACCCTAGAACATCAAACTGATTAAATCCGTTTGTTTATGTTCAATTAACCATAGGGTAAATGCAGAAGGATGAACGAAGAATACAATTGTCGTAACAGAAGCCGGCCTAAACTGGATCAAGAACAGGTACTTGCAGGTCGATGTAATATAATTAACATTGGGGGTTTGAAAGACGTTGCTATAAGGGTTATATATCTCCGATTAATTGCATTATTATGTTTGTTATATATAGTTTGTTTAACGAGTAAAGGCGGTGTAGTAAAATGGTTAATACATATCGAAATTGATATGGTTTCCTAATCAAATACGTCGGTGGAGTCGATTATGGTATGAGGATCAATCCCCATGATTTAGTTACCAAAACTGTTACGAAAATTATGGTTCAAGGCAATCAAACGGGTCCGGTTTGTGATGTGGGTCTGGTATGGGCACCTGGTTGGACCAGTTAGATTTATAATATTATAATATATATGGCAGATTTACATATTGGTCCCTGAAGTATTGGGGTGGAGACAAGATATGTTTAAAGTATAGTTTTGGGTTAAAAATGTATATTTCTCAAAGTTAAACTTTATATATTAAATAAATATAATAAACAAATAAAATTTATATAAAAATTACAAGATAAACGTAATATTTTACAGATAAATTTTTTTGAATAAAAACGGGTCGGGTTATATAAATTTGGAAAACCCGAGTTGTTACAGGTCTCACCCAAACTTATTGTGTGTTTGATTGGACCACTTTGACTCGAGTACGAAAACGATAATTATCTAATTGTACAATTGGTGTCTTATACAGAAAGGATAGATGACAACGATTAATATAAGTTCATTATCTTGCAATACTGTATTCCAAGATCTTTTAGTTAATGAATTTAAAATGTCATAATCTATTTGGGGCAACTATGTGTAGCTACAGCACCGCTGGATGTCAGCGTTGATCAACTTAACCAGAGACCATCCAAGTGGAGGACTGTTGGAATTATGGACCGGCTCGGTTAAGTCAACGCGGCCGACCAGGCTATGACCCGTGAGAGTTACATTGTGGGTAACGAACTAAAACACCCTCTTAAGTTAGTTAACCGGGATTGATTAAATAACGTGATAAATGGATGGAACGGGCTTTGGGGTTAGAGATGGAGTTGGTGGCCCGTTGGGTTTAACTAGTTAGTTTAAATCTAATTAGCCTTATATAATATGTATTATTATAAACCAAACAAGGTAAATAACCCTACTCACCACAATTCCTAAATCTTTCTTCCTCCTACCCTAGCCATCGGACAACCACCCCCTTGCTCAACGGAGACCGCCACCGCTACCAGCTGCTGCCACCCGCCTGTTCCGGCCAACGATGTGACATACAGTAAAAATTAACCCAATTTTACGTCTAATATAATTATACTTATGCATTAAAATAAAATATAGTAAATAAAGTAAAGTTATTTTTGTCCAAAAATCTTAGTTTCATATGACTTTTATTATTAAAGGTTCGAAAAAGTTAAATTTTGTCGCGTAGCGAGTACTACGTAAAAGGACCTCGGTTGACGATTTAAAAATAAATTAAATTCAAATCATGTCAGAAATGCCTCGAAAAATTAAAAGTTATATGGAAATATTAGAGATAACATATAAACTAAATTTTAGAAAGTTCGAATCGCGAAAATTAGAAATTTAGTGATCGCAAGTTAGTAGCGAACATTGTAAGAACCCGACACCAACTATTTCAGAAAAATATCATCCTTAGCAGGTATGGTCAGGAAATTAATTTCGTTTAAAGTCTGATAAAAATTACCAAGATCGGAGTTCGATTGACTAATTTACTTTTTAGCAATACGTTAAAAACACCTGAAATCACCTAAAATATCTAATATTATACTCAACCCCCACCTTTTCCTTTCCCCTCTCTCAAGGCTCTCTCTCTCTCCCTTTCCCTCTCTCCACCTCCCACCTCCGCCAATCATGTTCAAGAAGAATCATGATTCATATTATAAACACACACAATCTAAACACCTCAATACTCTAAACAACACATAAACTACTCTATAATTACCACCTCACCACTCTACCTCTCATTCTCCTCCCTTTAAATCTCACGGCCACCACCACCCTTATCCTTACACCCATTTTCGAATCACACACATATTATACTAAGAAACCATGCAGACCAAGTGAAGGTTTAGGAGCTTGTAGAATAATCAAGAGGAGATATAAGACCTAGCTTGCACACATAAGATCAAATCTCATCTAATTGCTAAGATCACCCAAAAAACCAAGGTAAGATATAGTTGATTTTGGTTACTTATATTAGATCTATTAAAATAATGCATAATAAAGCTAAAATACATCTTAAAAGTGAATATTTAATGAATGCATGTGTATGTATGCATATAATGAGTATGCATATGTGTTTATGGAGATGATTAAGTTAATAAAATGCTTGTTTATGTTCATAATATAGTTTACTTTAATTTATCAAAGTTGATTCTACATGAGTTTTTTGATTAATTAAGTTTGAATATTGATTTAAAGATTGAAATAGGAATAAATATGATTGAAATATTGAAAATGAGTAATGTAAATATTGTTTATAAGAACAGTAGGATGTATGTGAATTGAGATTAATGTTAATTAAACCTCATAAATAGGATTAAATGATTTATTGGAAAATTAAAACTTTTAGATATGTACAATTTGTTTTAAAGAGTGACGTGACTATTTGATACTTGAACATATAAATGTTTAATAATTGGTATATTATGGATAAACATAAATGTGAAAAATTGTTAAGTTGTTAAGAAAAATTGAACAATGTTGTCAATAGCTAATACTAGAAACTTTATTAGTTAACTAATGAAAAATCTAAAATCAAATTACATGTTAGTCATTTGAATGCTTTTGTTCAACTAGTTGAATGTGCTAAGCATGATTTATAAATAATAATACTTGAAAATTTAATATATATGAAATATATGAATATGACAAAGTTACTATTAATGGAAACTTAATTGTTAAAGTGTTTAAAATGTGATTGTCTTTAATAATGATATGATGATTGTTAATACACGGTTTTGCGCCTCGAGTCTTTGTAATTATCGTTTTGTATTATCGTTTAATTTATTGTAAAAGTTATTATTAATTAAGCTTGTTCGTTAGAGGAACCGTCTAGTTCGTTAAGGATGTTTAACGAACTAGACCATAAGTTAAGTTTCCTCCTAGTTCATTAAGGATGTTTAACGAATTAGGGGGCGGTTCGTTAAGTTTGTTTATTTGTTTATTATGTAACGAAGTGGGAGGCTAGTTCGTTACGGAATGTTTAACGAACTAGACCCATCTTCCTATTATAGAGGTTCATCCTCAGTTTAATTTATGTTTTTAGAGATTAACGTATTGAACCTCAGCCCAAGTTTACTCTCGATCCAAACTTCATATTGTTAATCTATTACTTAATATATTCTCACCTAATACACCTAATACTAATATATATATAACGTATAATCTATAAGAGTAATAAGAACTAGATCCGTTAATCGTTAATTAACCTTTAGATCTGAGATATGAAGGAATCACAAGTGGTATCAGAGCTTTCGAAGATTCGATTGCTCTTGATTTATAGTTTAATTCGTTAATTAAGGACTGATTAGTATAATTTTGGTATTATTATGTTTTCAGTTTGGTTTTGATCAAATTCACTGTTGAATTGATCGGATATGGATTGAATTGGATTGGATTTGTGATTGTTAAGGTATCGGGAAGGTGTTGTGATTTGGAATTGGAAATTGGATTGGTTTTTGTTTTGAATCTGATTTTGGCCGAAACTGAGGTTTATTTTTGGTTAAATTGGAATTGTGTTAAGGTTAATTGGTTTACGAAATGGTTAGATCTGGATTCACGATGTTGTTCCGAGTAATTTGATGGGTACTTTGGACGTTTTGGTGTAGTATTGAATTGGTATTACGGATTTGGGATTCGTTTTGGTGTTCTTATATTTTTCCAAAAATCTGGAAATTTAAGATGAAGATTTGTAGATCTTCATTTGTTGTTGAAGATTCGTTAAACCTTCAGCTAATTCTTTATTGTTATTCGCTAACTCGTGTGTGGTTCGTTACTCAGTTCGTTACCTATTCTCATTCGTGTCATCCAATTCGTGAGACACGTGTCCAATTCGTTAACTTTAATTCTAACAACCTTTTCCCATGTGGCAATAGTTGTCAGAGTTTGTTATAACCGTTTTAACAAATTGATTCGTTATAGTTGTTTCGTTATCAACTGTAGCTAATTCGTCACCCTGATTCGTCACCTGATTCGTTAAGCTTCACTTAGTGTTTCGTTACTTGATTCGTTAAGTGACCTTAGTGATTCGTTATCTGAATTCGTCACTTTGAATTCAGATTTGTTAATCTGATTCGTTAACCTATTTCGTCAAATTAATTCTTTAATTTGACTTAATTCGTTGACCCAGTTCGTTATAACATATTTCATGTGACATTGTTCCAGATTCGTTAACACTATTCCTGATTCGTTATTGTCAACTTGTTATCTTGATTCGTTTTAAATACTGTTCACAATTCATTAAGTTACTGTTCACAGTTCGTTTAAAATATTTTCAAGTTTAACCCTTGAAGTTTGAGTGTCTTGTTATTTTTCAAAATGGCTGGTATGTATGCATTAGCTTCACGAAATATGCTTATGCAGCAAATGTTACAACTGGACACCGAGATCGGATCATATTCCAAGTGTCCTCGTTTAATGAAATTTAGTGACTTTGCTAAGTGGGAACCTCGTTTTGGTGCTCATCTAGGATCGGTTCACCCTGATTTTTCTTATTGCTTGGATGAAGTGTATACCGTTCCAATGGTTGGAGATGAAACTATCGGATACACACCTAAAGCCATCTCACAATACGCCCAAGAAGAAAAGAAGGCTTTGAAAATTGAAACAAAAGCTTATTCAACTCTTACAATGGCATTACCTGAAAACATATTTCATCAAGTTGGTAGCATAAAGATTTGTGCTTCGTTGTTTCAACATATTCGTATGAGAAGTATGGGTAATACTGCTGAAAGTAAGAAAGTGATGTTTAAGTTTCAATTTAGAAATTATAACTTACTTAATGGTGAGGCTGTCGAAGAAATGACAACACGGTTTAATCATCTGATAGCTGGAATGGACAAGATGAAGATGGAACCTTCTGAAAGTGATAAGTTAGATACAATCAAGAGTGCTTTACCGAGTTCTTACTCGACTTTCTTAATGGTGTTGAAAGAAAATAATTACTTCAGTAATGAATATCTGACCGCATCCGAGTTCATACAAAAGATCGAAGCTCGGGAATATGATCTTAGGTGTCAAAAGTCTTCCAAGGATAGCCAAGATCCAGCTTTTTATGGTGGGAGTATGCCCTTGAGTTCAACAATCTCTCAAATCACTGCCTTTCTTACACAAAATGCAAGTGATAATGCTACAACTATTTATAGTGATCCGCGTGCTTGCTTCTACATTGCTGGAAATTCTGGGTCACCTGGTGCTTCTGGTGTATTTGGAGGGTCTGGAAATTCAAATACTGCAAATCAATTCTCAGCTCAATCAAATGTAAACATGAAGGAGGCTAAACAAAACTTTGCCTTCTTGTCTGCCTTCATGACCTCGTATGAGAATCTGGTTAGTAGTAAGATTGCAACAAGCGACTTGACCGATGAAGACTATGATCAAATTGATCCCGATGAGTTGTAACTCATGGATTTGAAATGGAATATGGCAATGATTGTCAGAAAAGTGAAAAAGTTTATGCAAAGAACCGGCAAAGATCTTCTATTGTTAAACAAGAAGTTGGGATTCGATAAACTGAAGGTTAAATGTTATAATTGTCAAGAATTTGGAAATTTTTGCCAAAGAATGTGATAAGCAAAAGAAGGAGTATACTGGTCCTAGAAATCAAGATCGAAGTTCATCTAGTAAAAATAGGAATGATGCTGTTAAGACTTCTGGTACAAAACCATCTTCTTTAGGATCACAAGCTATGCGATCCAACATGGATGGAACTGATTGGTCACAAAGATTGCTGTGCACTGACAATCAAGCTAATCTGGCTATGTTCGGGTCAAGTGAAAATTTCCAAGATGCAAGTGGGAGTGAGCTGTCATCTGATAACGATACTGAGTCTGATTCTGACGACTCGTGTGAAAATATTCCAACCACTTTTTCTTGCATGGCAAAGATTAACGAGGCTAGTAATTCTGTTCCTATCTCTGTTAATGCTTCTGCCAATATGTCTTGTGTTGAATGTGAGAAAAACAAGCCTAAGTTAGACTCTTTGAAAAATCACAATGACTATTTAGTGAGAGAAATTGCTTCACTTAAAGATACTAATTGACAATCTTTAGAATCTCAAATGAGACCTCGAGAGAAAATTGAAGTTTTGTCGACAAGTAACCATGATCTCAAGGTCGAGTTATCTGTTAAAATGACAATCAACGATCAAAAGTTTCAAGAAATTTTGAAACATCGTTCGAAGATAACTGAGCTTGAAAATGAGGTTCTTGAGTTAAAGAACAAATTGGGCAAATTTAGAAACTCTTCCTTTTTGCTAAACGAAATAATTGAAGTATCTGGTAAGAAAAAAGATTCGAAAAAGGGGATAGGTTTTGTTGAAATTCCACCACCTTTTCAAAATGATTATAGAGAAATCCTTTTGTTAGAAGAGAAGAAGATGTGATTGTGAAAGAACCTGTGATTTCAGAAAAATTTGAATTAGTAAAAACTGAAACTATTAAAGCCCAACCTCCAACTCAAAAACCTCATGTTGAAAACAATAAAGTCTTTGTTGAAAATGTTGATAAAGTCATCATTGAGGATGTGTTTGACCCCAAAGTAATACACAAGAACCAGAACATTCCATGTTCTAATCACATTCTATGTGAACCTCATGAATTTGAGGAGGCCCTGTATGGTTCACACACAACTCAAGTGAGAAAGGAGGACCAAGTGAAGGTTAAACCAGTGAAGGGTAAGAAACCAGAAAAGCCAAAAATTTCTGATGAGGATTTGATGCGTTTTATCAATCCTAATATTTCCATGCCATCAACTAGTCGTGTGTTTAACTTAAAAGGAATTGACACGATGTTCACTGAGAAAGACATTCCGATTAGCATTATCAAACCAGAATTGATCGAAAGTGTCTTTCACAATGAAACTTCCAAGATACAAGATCTTGAACGTCAATATGTTTGTGCCAAAACCTTAAACACATCAGACCCAATGATTAAAGCTAAGCAATTGTTAAAAACTACTAAAAAAGTTCATTTTGTGAAATCAACTGGAAGTGGCACATTGCAAAGTTTTTCCAATTGTTCTAATCTTAACTTCTATATGAAAAAGAAGTATGTGTCGTCTGATGATTTGACCAAGAGTTTTACTAAGAATGTGAGTCACCAACCTTATGTGGCATCTGTTTTTGCTAAATCTCAAACTGATTGTGTGGACATGCGAAGTTGTTTTTTTGTGGTTAATAAGGTCATGTTGTGAGAAAATGTGGACAAAAGAAATCTTAGAATCTTCATTCGTTTGTCAAGGACCAATCGAAACAGGTTCCTGTGATAAAGGAGATTCTGAAACGACCTGTGTCATGTGATGATGACACTCACATCATGTTTTCAAATGTGAATCCACGTAAGGTAATTCATGTGAATGAAACATATGGTCAAGTAAAACCAAAGTTTGTACTAACTGAGCCAATTTGCAAAAACGTAAACTCAAATGTCGTTCAAGCTGCTTATCTAAGACGAAAGTCAAAGAAGCTTGTAACTTATTCTCAAGTTGCTGAACAACAATTGAATTCGGCTAAATTTGTCTCTGCTCATGAAACTCAAAAGGTTCCCAAGACTAAGGCATGGGCTGCCTTTTTGAACTAATCACGTTTACTTTGTGTGTAGGGTACATCCAAGACCAAATCTAGTGAAACCGGATAATGGATAGTGGATGTTCTCTTCATATCACTGGAAATCTCGACCTCTTAACAAATGTGAGATATATTCAAGGGGGGTTATGTGGCTTTTGCTGGGAATTCTTAGGGCATGATAACACAAGAAGGTGAAGTTTCAAATGGTCACATTACGTTTGAAAAAGTCAATTACTGTGCCAAGGTGGACCGAAAAAAATGGGTCACATTCATGTGACCCATTTATCTATGGCAACCGAGAAGGACTCTATTCTATGGCATTGTAGAATGGGTCACATTCATGTTCGAAAGATGAATTATTTAATGGCGAATGACTTGGTCGAGGGTGTTTCTTTGAATAGGTTTAAATTATCTGACCACTGTGTTGCTTGCAAGAAAGGCAAACAAAAAAAAATTCACATCCGTCTAAGTTATTTAATTCCATTGATACACCTTTAGAACGACTTCATATGGATCTTTTTGGTCCAGTGAATCGTGCTAGTATCTATGGAGATTGGTATTGTCTTGTGGTTACCGATGATTATTCAAGATATTCATGGGTCTTGTTTATGAGTTCAAAAGATCAAACACCTGTTCTGGTACAGAATTTAATCACTAAGATCGAATCACTATACAAGCAAAAAGTAAGGAGAATTCAAAGTGATAATGGCACTGAATTTAAAAAGACTGTATTGGATTTCTTTTGCATTCAAAAAGGAATTCACCGAGAATATAGTGCACCTTATGTACCACAACAGAACGGTGTTGCCGAAAGGAAAAACTGAACTTTGATTGAAGCCGCTAGAACTATGCTTGCCGATTCTAAGCTTCCTGTCCAATTCTGGAATGAGGCTGTGAATACTGCTTGTTATACGCTTAATCGGGTTCTAACTGTTAAGAGACTCAAGAAGACAAGTTATAAGCTTTTGAACAACCGAAAGCCTAACCTAAAGTACTTGGAACCATTCAGGTGTTCTTGTACGATGTTGAAAAAGGATGTGGGTAAGTTTGAAGAAAAAGTTATCGAGGGGTATTTCTTGGGTCATGCTTCTCTAAAGAAAAGAGTATTTAATTTTACTTCTGGTTGTGTTGAGGAATTGTACCATGTGGACTGTCAAAATTACACCACACCATATCAAGGGAAAGGTCCCGACTGGATGTTATATTATGTGGGCTTATTTAATTCATTTACTCCAACCACTGAGCTACCAGATGAAGACCTGGTTCGTGCATATTTTGAAGATCAATTGGTAATTCCAAGGTTTTGAAGTTCTAATGTTGTTGAAGCTCCAACTATAGCTCCAACTAAAGATCCTCGTGATGATTCTCCAACTATAGCTCCAACTAAAGATCTTCGGATTCATAATTATCATCCAAAGGAAAACATCATTGGAGAACTTGATTTGGGCGTTCAAACACGTCATCAAGTTGCTTCTTCGAGTGAGAATAATGTATTGTGTGCTGATGCAGATTTACATTCTTCTGGAATTGTAAATGTTGCCAAATTCACTTGCTTTCTATCCCAAGTTGAGCCAACGACGCCTTGTATGGCACTTCATGATCCCACTTGGGTAGAAGCAATGCAAGATGAATTATAGTATTTGCACGTTTGGGTGTTTGGGATCTTATCGACTAACCCGCTAAAGTCAAGAAGGCTATTCGACTAAGTGGGTATTTAAATGTAAAAAAGACGATCGTGGTGTGATCGTGAGAAACAAGGAATGACTAGTGGTGCAAGGTTTCCATCAACAAGAGGGTACAGACTACACTGAAGTATATGCTCCGGTTGCAAGATTGGAGTCTATACGAATCTTTCTGGCTTATGCAGCTTACAAGAATATCAAAGTCTATCAAATGGATGTGAAAAGTGCTTTTCTCAATGGCAAATTACACGAGGAAGTGTTTGTTTTACAGCCTCCTGGATTTGAAGATCATGATTATCCGGACCGAGTTTACCATTTAAACAAGGCCCTGTATGGTCTACATCAAGCCCCGAGATCTTGGTATGGCACGCTTGCCGACCGTCTGACTGATAACGGCTTCAAGCGAGGGACTGTCGACTGCACTTTATTTTATAAGAGTATTGGTGATGATCTTCTCCTTGTTCAGATATATGTCGACGACATTATCTTTGGGTCAACAAATGGCAAGTTATGTAGGGATTTCGAGAAGTCAATGCAAACAAAGTTCGAGATAAGCTCGATGGGAGAGATGAACTTTTTCTTAGGGTTGCAAGTTCACTAGTCTGCGAAAGGAATCTTTATTCACCAGACTAAATATGTTAACGATGTCTTGAGCCGATTCACGATAACTGCCAGAAAAATCCCTTCAACTCCTTTCCCTGTGGGTCACAATTTATCACCGGATGAATTGGAGGACACCCTGATATAATGTTTGCTGTTTTTTTTTATGCTAGGCACCAAGCTAGTCCCCGAGTGGCTCACTTGGCAGTGGTCAAACGTATTCTTCAATATCTAAGGGGCAATCCACACATGGTGTTATGGGACCCCAAGGACGATAACTTTGAACTTACCGCCTTTCAGACTTAGACTACGACGGGTGCAAGATTAATTTCAAATCGACTTCAGCAGGGTGTCAATTCTTAGGAAGCTGGCTTGTTTCCTGCCAGTGTAAGAAGCAGACGATGGTCTCCACTTCAACCGCTGAGGCTGAATATGTTGCAGCTTCGAGTTGCTGTTCCAGGTTTTGTGGATCCAACAACATCTGCGCGACTACGTTTTGAAGTTTCTTACTACTCCAATTTTAATTGATAACTCTGATGCCATTAGCATCACCAAAAATACCGTACAACATTCTAAAATGAAAATATCAAAATTCGATATCATTTTGTAAGGGATTGTTTTGAAAAGAAAGTGATTAACCTTGAGAAAGTACATACCAATTTTCAAAAAGCCGATCTATTTAGCAAAGCCTTTGACAAAACTCGTTTTTAATTTTTGCTTGGTTTAAATGGATTGAAGACCCTTGCTGATATCCTGAAACAAGGATAACTATCTTTATTTTTGGTTTATTTTTATTTTAAATTTTATTTTGGTTTTTGTTTTAAGGGGGTGAAAAATTGAAAATACAAAAATATTGTGCCTTTTGTTTGTATAGATAAAACCCAAAAACATTGAAAAAAATTTAAAACCCAAAAACATTGAAAAAATTTAAAACCCAAAAATATTGAAAAATTTAAAAAATCAAAAATATTGTGTTTTCTTGTCTTTTATGGTTTTCCTTAAAATATTTTGAAAATCCAAAAACATTTTAAAATCTTGAAAAAGACAAAAATATTGTGTTTTCAGTTTATATAGAAAAATCCAAAAAATCAAAAAGATTATGAAGTTTTATTTTGTTTATAAAAAAATTGAAAAAGACAAAAAGATTATGTTTTATGTATGTAAAGAGGAAAACCAAAAAGATTTTTGCATAGTTCGCTGAAAACTATGTCAATTACTCATATTTGAAGGACATATACGTGTATATGTTTGGTCCTGATATTTACTTGTAAATGTTAGAGTTAGCCATTTACCTGATAATGGAAAGTAGTTGGGGCGATTGTTACGCGCTTTTACTATACATCTTTGGTGGGATGTTGGAGTTCTTACGTCGCTCGCGTATTCGTTATTCTATCACTGCTAATCCTGATGTCCGTTTTAGCATCGTTCGTCAATTTTGGAATACGGCGAGATATGTGAAGACTGAAAACCACATTACTGCTGAAGTGAATGCTCGACTAGTTGTGGTATCAACTGAGTCTGTTCGAAGAGTGCTGAGGTTCGATGATACCATTGATGACCCGAGTGAGTACCACAAAGAGCTGATCAAAGGATTGTTTGGACGTTTATTTTATTCTGGTGAACTTGATGAGTCCATGTATAACAAGGCATACTTGTGTCCTACATACAAGTATTTATTGCACGTTCTTATACATTGCGTTGGTGGATGGAAAGGGGGTTTCGACGAATGCCAGATCATGCTTCAATCGGCATTTGTTGCTTTGGTTCTGAACAAACCCTTCAACTTCTCTGAAATGATCTTCGATCATCTCAAAGAAAATTGTACTGTTGTGAAGCGACGTTCAAAGTTCTTGATGTATCCTCGCTTCATCCAATTGTTCGTTCAAGATGCTATACGTGATTTGGTACTCGATCCAACACGACTTGAAGATAAATTGAAATTGGAACACATGACAGCCGATACTATACGTAGGATGAAGTCGTATCGTCAGACTCCTCATCCACGTACAAAAGATTGATTGGGCATCTGGTGAATCCAGATTATGTATGTCCTCCCGATGATTGCTGGATCCACGATGACTCGGATTATGAGCGTGAGGAAGCAGCAGGTGGGAACGAGGGTGATGATAATGATGACGATGGTGGTAATGGTGGTGATGGTAGTGATGGTGACGCTCTAGCTCAACAACAAGCTGCGGTTGAGGCTGCTTTATCTGCTACTATAGCTGCTCAACGCAAAACGAAAGGGAAAGAGTTGGTTGGTGAAGGGTCGTCTAAGGGACGTGTGTCGGCTGGTGCTGGCATCTCATTTAGAGTTCAACCTCCAAGGTCGTCCCTTCCTCAAAGACCGGCGCTGCCGCTTACTACTAGCACCCCAGAATTAACTTTGACGATCACGCTTACGTCGGATCCTAGGCTTGTTATGATCCCTCAATCAGTTTTATCTACATTACCAAGACCTACGACTGCTACTTTGGTGGTTTCTCCGACACCGACAATGATGCCTCCACCACCTATGGATATTTCTTATATGAGGCTGAACCTTCCCCAAGGTCCAGTTCAACCTATTCCACCCTCTTTTAATGCAATGTCTCACGATCAGCAGATGAATATGCTTTTAAGCTTACTTCATCTTTATGAAAATCAAATGTATGCTGATCGTCTGAATCAAGAACGTTTAATGGAGAATCAGAAGAAGCGGTTAAATTATGTCTCCTTCTGCCAAAAAGAGACAAAGGCCCTTCGTGAGATTGTTACGTCTCAGGGGGAGCAAGATGAGCTTATCTTGCAGCTGACATGCAAGGACGACGCACTGAAGAAGCTTAAAAACAATGATGAATTGCACTGAAGAAGCTTAAAAACAATGATGAAGATCCAGATGTGTCGGTACTGGAGGAAGTGAGCCGAAACAAACTCACGGCTCGTCCTCTGGTGCTGGTACTAGTGCTGTCGATGATTCGGGAAAGCAAATTATTGTTTAACGTGATTATACGGCTGCTAAACCCATCGAGAAGATCAAGGCTGATACTGTCATCTTTGTTGATAATGCGGGGGTGGTTAGAAGCATTGTTAATGCTGATGAGATAGAAGAAGGACAGTTTGTTGAAAAGTCTCAAACACGAGAGCAGATTTCCATACTTCTTGGTCTAAACGATGATGAGTTAACCGTGTTAGAGGCTGAGGATGATGTGGAGGTTGAGAACGATGAAGAGATCTTAAATGATCCTACTATTGAGATGAATACGGTGTTTATTTTTAAGGACGAGGAGGTGGAGTTTGAGGATGTAATGGCTGGGGATTATCCTGACTTATTTCAACCCTCTAACGTTGATCAAGGTGCTCCGGTATTTATAAAAGAAAACATTAAAGCAGCCGAAGACCATCTGGATAAGGTATCAAAGGGCAAGAATGTTGTTGCTACAAGATTCGATTCTAAGCCCGATCCGTCTGTTGATGACATTCAGAGATGGTTTGCTTATCGGGACAAGAAAGCTTGTAAGATTATTGATGCATTCCGATATGTGGATCAAGAGCAGAAAGTTGAAGCTGTCGCTCGTGCTCAAGCTAATCAGATGACATCCTTTAAGACTGTATCTAAAGTGCGAGGTGACATAATTTCATGGCTTTATGATTCGGACTTAAAGGTCTGTATTGTCAAATGGGAGAACGACATTCAGTACTATGAAAAAATTACTGAAGTTCTTTCATTACCACGTTGGGACGTTCGGACCCTTGCGTGTCGACCTTTTATGAACCGTGGGGGAGTTCAACATGCAGTTTGGTTTCACAAGCATCTACTGTTCGAGGTCAATCACGGGTTTAAGTTCTTTAAACCTCAGATTCCAACCCATAAGCGTATCGATGAGATTGATCGAAGGACATGTGGGAGGAAGTTGGTACTTAAGGTAAAGCCACCAAATACTATGAAGCATGTACCAGTGAAGACGCTGAACCAACATATGTATTTATTTTTCAACCGCTGGTATTACGACAACCAAACTGGCGAGGCCGTTATTGTGTTGGGTAAAGGCTTAAAGACCGAGCTGTTAAAGATCATTGATCCGATGTGGCTCGTGAATTTGACAGAGACCGACAATGACATGCTATTCAAGAATAATATACTGATTGAGCGTAGTGAAGACTATGATCGAGCAATGCAATTTCAACGTGTTGTTCGTGTGTGTCATGAACATGGTATTCACAGCTGCAGAGATTGGCAGACTAGACGCTTCAAGTAATTTAAAGACAAAGAGCTCAAGACGAGGGGGTTTCTGTTAGTACACGGTTTTGCGTCTCGAGTCTTTGTAATTATCGTTTTGTATTTATCGTTTAATTTATTGTAAAAGTTATTATTAATTAAGCTAGTTCGTTAGAGGAACCGTCTAGTTCGTTATGGATGTTTAACGAACTAGACCATAAGTTAAGTTTCCTCCTGATTCGTTAAGGATGTTTAACGAATCAGGGGGTGGTTCGTTAAGTTTGTTTATTTTTTTATTATGTAACGAAGTGGGAGGCTAGTTCGTTACGGAATGTGTAACGTACTAGACCCATCTTCCTTAGTTTAATCTAAGTTTTTAGAGATTAACGTATTGAACCTCTGCCCAAGTTTACTCTCGATAAAAACATCATATTCTTAATCTATTACTTACTATATACTCACCTAATACACCTAATACTAATATATATAACGTATAATCTATAAGAGTAATAAGAACTTGATCCGTTAATCGTTAATTAACCTTTAGATCTGAGATCTGAAGGAATCACAATGATAGATTATGATTATGTCATGAACAATTATAATATTGAAAAGTGTACACATGAACGTCATATTAACATATTTGAAACAATATATTCACTTATTAATAAAAATAAGTAGTTAACGCATAAGCATATTTAATTGAAAATTTGATTTGATGTATGTTTTCCTATATGATTTAATTCTGAATATATTAGTGAATCACATGCTATATGGTGCATAATTTATTGATAAAAAGAGTTCATTTTACAAAATATGACTTAAATGGTTTACCGACAACTTTAAAGGTCGAAAAGTTCGACTTTTAAAGTGAACCGACACGATATTTGTAAATTTTATTAGATCAGCCCTTAAAGTCATAAAGTTCTTGTACAAAACCTAAGTTAATGTACAAGATAAGTATTGAATATCAAAACTTGATCCTAAACGGTTCGTGTCGCGAAAACCGACACGAAAACGTTAAAAACGATCGTTTTTTGAGAAAATAATAACCAAAGTAAAAACTAAATCAGTTTATTAAAATAACTAATAAAACTTGACTAAAGTTATATAAAAAGTGTTTTTTAAAATTTAGAACATTAAATTTTCACTAAAAAGATTAACTGATTCGCCATTAAACGCGAAATCGGTAAAACCGACCGTAACCGACTAAAACGACTTTATATTCATAACGATAATTAAACTTATATTATTTTTCTTATTATTTATTTATTCCAGCAACTAAAAAAAAATATATTTTTTATTTCATGATAATAATAATTAAATAATATAATAATTAATCATAAGTTAAATACTACTTGTTTGTTTGCTAAATTAATTATTAGGTAAACAAGAATATAAGTTATAAATTTTTATGTGCATTTATGATTGTGTGAAAACTTAGAATTAGGAAATAAACAAAAATAAAATTCGTCAACGAGTCATTCAAACCCGAACATATAAAATATAAATACGCTATTATAGGATACAAGTCTATTTGGAATCGATCGTCAAACCGTGAGTTTCTCTTAAAGTCCCTTGTTTTTAAATATTTTAAATATTGTTTTGGGGGAAAGGCATATTGTATTTAAATGCATGTTATTTTACAAACTGTATTATAGTGGAATGAATTAAATTGGTTAAATAACTGTTAACGGAAATAAATAAAGGCATAGAAATATTGATAGAACTATTGGGGTGACGCCCCCACTTCCATTCGCGTTGGATTAAAAGTGGGAGTATTTTGAGTTTGGTATGTTTCGAGTTATCGATTTGATAGTCATACACACATTGTAATCTTAGCTAGTTTACAAATAATACGATTTGTTTAAGAAATAATATGTAAATTTTAAAGGTTTTTATTTAATTACCATTGTTAAAGAACAGTGAGAAATAAATACTACCGTTGCTTATGGTAAGAAATTGGTGTATAATGGTCGATAAACCATTATACCGTGAAATTTATATAAATAAATGTTTATTTGAGAACTCACCAACATTCGTGTTGACAAACGTGTATAATATGTATTTTAGGTAAATGATGGTTCGAAGCTTCGTGAAGATTGGGAAGGACGAAGGTGTCGAGTGTGAAGTTTGAATAAACAAACATGCTGGACTTTTGTTATTTAAATAATACTTGGTGTGTCATCACACTTGTAAACTCTGATGTTAATAAAGTCCACTTATAACAAATATATATGTATATTTCACTATGATTGGCTAACAACAACTGTCACAACCCGAACGTGTTAAGCTAAGTCTTCCGCTGTTTAAGTTAAGGGTTTTTGGGGTGTGACAAAAGTTGGTATCAGTGCCAATGGTTATAGTAAAATAGAAATATTTTTCTAAACTATAACCCAAGTATTCAAACTCGCATTCTTCCCAATTCACAAGGCTAAAGGTAAAGGTAAATTGTAGAGATTACAATTTATGAAAAATTTTCAAATATAAGGTTTATATTTATATTAATATTACTAAGTATGGGTTATGTATTATGTCACAGATGTCTAGTGTTTCCGAGATTATCTACAATTCTGATACCGAGTCTAAATTAGGAGAAAAACCCAAGACTGCATCACCATCTACCACCATTGGTCTCACTTCTCTTGTGTCGATCCCACCGACACATACTATGCCTTTATTGGTTTATACTCGTAAGAGAAAGATGAGTGACTTAGCTACTACCTCCACCCCACCTCCTGAGCAGACTTCCTTATCAAAAGGAAAAGCTATCCTTACTGACCCATCACCTTCGACCCTAATTCCACATATAGCTGAAAACCGGGGTCCTCGGGTTAGTTTTTTGGAGGGGCGAATAACCTCTCTTGAAGATAAAGTGACCCAACATGAGGCTTCCCTGGGAAACAATCAGGCACTGCTGCTAGAAAATGAAAGTTTGAAGCTGAATAGTAATGAATTGTTTTGGAACTATAATGATAGGATTAATATGTTGGAGGTTAGGGTGGGGAAAATTGGAGCAGCTGGAGACTAATTCAGAGATTATGATGAAGAGTTTAGCACCTTTTAAGTGATTTGCTAGGGTGTTGGTTGGTTAGGCTTTGTTGGCCTTATATTTTGAGATGGAAAAGTTAGACAGCTTTAGGGTGCATGGATGTTATAACACCATATTTTGTGTATTTGGTTGTTTTGTAAACACTATTCCATCTTAAAATATTATGTTATGTTTTGTTTATGATTGTTGTATTTTTTTTAATATTTACTCATGAACAATTCTAACTTATATATTGATTATGTTATGAAAATAATAGAAAATGCCACCTAAAACAAGGCGAAGTACTACTAGCCAAGGACAAGGATCTGGATTACCTACCTCACATGAAGAGTTAGCCCAGCTAATTTCTCAACATGTTAAGTCTGCACTCGAACAACAAAACCTTAACCGAGGTACTGGAAACGGTGTCGGTAACAACACCGGAAATGGTATTGGAAGCAATACTAGAACTGGAATTGCTACTAGTAACCCTTCATGTGAAAAAGAATGAAATTATTTTGTATAAATTCCACAGAAACTATAATTAATAAATTCATCAATCAGTAATGCTTTTTGAATATTTTGAAAACAGGGAATCCAGTACTCGGATGTACTTACAAAACTTTTCAAGGGTGTGGCCCTGAATCTTTTACTCGAGTAGAAGGTCCTTTGAAAATTATCAGGTGGATAGAAATTATGGAATATGTGACGAAAATAAGTAACTGTACCCCACTAGAACGAGTCAAGTATGGAATTTGTTCGTTTCAAGACGAATCTTTAGAATGGTGGAACTCGATAATTCAAAACTTGGGGGAAGAAGCAACCTACACTCTGACCTGGAGCGAGTTGAAGGATTCATTGCTAAAAGAATATTGTCCCAGAAACGAACTCCAGAAAATAGAATACGAGTTATGGACTTTAAAGATGGAAGGTGCAGACATCGGCACGTACATTTCTCGGTTTAATGCATTGGCCCGACTGGTACCCCGCGACTGGTTATGCCAGAGTACGCTCGGATCGAGAGATACATCTGAGGTCTAACACCTGAAATCCGGGGCATGGTTACCTCCTCCAAGCCAACCACAATCCAATCTGCCAGATAATTGGCAAAAACCCTAACCGATGATGCTGTTTGAATGTGTATTCTGAAGGCAATAGGTAAAAAACCAGCAGATTCGGCTTCTGAGAAGAAGGATGTTGGGATGTATCCAAGGTTTACTGATCAGAAAATAAAATGGGTTGATAACTCCGCATGACAGTTCAGGAAGTAACCAAAGACAGGAAATATGTTCGTGGCTAACTCTAGCGGAACAGAAAAGAACTGGAGTCAAACACCTTAGTGCAATAAGTGTGGGAGAAGTTATAAGGGAGAATGTTGGTAATGCCTCAAGTGTAATCGATTTGGGCACCAAACCCAAAGTTGTTACGGCAAGAATTTACCCTTAGATGCTGGAAAGCCGACTTCCAGGTGTTTCGAGTGTGGTAATGTAGGGCATTACAAGAAATATTGCCTGAAGCTCAATGGTCAGAATGTCAAAGGAAGAGCTTTTGAGATAAATGCGAAAAAGGCCAGGAAGGACTCTTCCGTAGTCACCGGTACATTTCTTATCAATAAGCACTACGCTTACGTACTTTTTGATACCGGTGCCTATTTAAGCTTTGTT